>NW_027102227.1:0-256773 GCF_035609145.1 Eleutherodactylus coqui | reverse complement strand
TTTAAAAGTCAACGGGACCTGGGATTCCCAGCCGGTCACCCATACTGGTACTTGCCAGGCCTCAAGCTGGCTGGCGGCCGCGATCTGACGAGAGCAGGCACATTCAGCTTAGAATGCCCGTTGACAGCTCCTCCTCCTTTCCTATGGGCTTTCTGCAGTGCGAACGCACCTCCGAAAAGGAAAGCAACCTACTCACGGCCTTAAAAGTCAGCGGGACCTGGGATTCCCAGCCGGTCACCCATACTGGTACTTGCCAGGCCTCAAGCTGGCTGGCGGCCGCGATCTGACGAGAGCAGGCACATTCAGCTTAGAATGCCCGTTGACAGCTCCTCCTCCTTTCCTATGGGCTTTCTGCAGTGCGAACGCACCTCCGAAACGGAAAGAAACCTACTCACGGCCTTAAAAGTCAACGGGACCTGGGATTCCCAGCCGGTCACCCACACTGGTACTTGCCAGGCCTCAAGCTGGCTGGCGGCCGCGATCTGACGAGAGCAGGCACATTCAGCTTAGAATGCCCGTTGACAGCTCCTCCTCCTTTCCTATGGGCTTTCTGCAGTGCGAACGCACCTCCGAAACGGAAAGAAACCTACTCACGGCCTTAAAAGTCAACGGGACCTGGGATTCCCAGCCGGTCACCCATACTGGTACTTGCCAGGCCTCAAGCTGGCTGGCGGCCGCGATCTGACGAGAGCAGGCACATTCAGCTTAGAATGCCCGTTGACAGCTCCTCCTCCTTTCCTATGGGCTTTCTGCAGTGCGAACGCACCTCCGAAAAGGAAAGCAACCTACTCACGGCCTTAAAAGTCAGCGGGACCTGGGATTCCCAGCCGGTCACCCATACTGGTACTTGCCAGGCCTCAAGCTGGCTGGCGGCCGCGATCTGACGAGAGCAGGCACATTCAGCTTAGAATGCCCGTTGACAGCTCCTCCTCCTTTCCTATGGGCTTTCTGCAGTGCGAACGCACCTCCGAAAAGGAAAGAAACCTACTCACGGCCTTAAAAGTCAACGGGACCTGGGATTCCCAGCCGGTCACCCATACTGGTACTTGCCAGGCCTCAAGCTGGCTGGCGGCCGCGATCTGACGAGAGCAGGCACATTCAGCTTAGAATGCCCGTTGACAGCTCCTCCTCCTTTCCTATGGGCTTTCTGCAGTGCGAACGCACATCCGAAACGGAAAGATACCTACTCACGGCCTTAAAAGTCAATGGGACCTGGGATTCCCAGCCGGTCACCCATACTGGTACTTGCCAGGCCTCAAGCTGGCTGGCGGCCACGATCTGACGAGAGCAGGTACATTCAGCTTAGAATGCCCGTTGACAGCTCCTCCTCCTTTCCTATGGGCTTTCTGCAGTGCGAACGCACCTCCGAAAAGGAAAGCAACCTACTCACGGCCTTAAAAGTCAACGGGACCTGGGATTCCCAGCCGGTCACCCATACTGGTACTTGCCAGGCCTCAAGCTGGCTGGCGGCCGCGATCTGACAAGAGCAGGCACATTCAGCTTAGAATGCCCGTTGACAGCTCCTCCTCCTTTCCTATGGGCTTTCTGCAGTGCGAACGCACCTCCGAAAAGGAAAGCAACCTACTCACGGCCTTAAAAGTCAACGGGACCTGGGATTCCCAGCCGGTCACCCATACTGGTACTTGCCAGGCCTCAAGCTGGCTGGCGGCCGCGATCTGACGAGAGCAGGCACATTCAGCTTAGAATGCCCGTTGACAGCTCCTCCTCCTTTCCTATGGGCTTTCTGCAGTGCGAACGCACCTCCGAAACGGAAAGAAACCTACTCACGGCCTTAAAAGTCAACGGGACCTGGGATTCCCAGCCGGTCACCTATACTGGTACTTGCCAGGCCTCAAGCTGGCTGGCGGCCGCGATCTGACGAGAGCAGGCACATTCAGCTTAGAATGCCCGTTGACAGCTCCTCCTCCTTTCCTATGGGCTTTCTGCAGTGCGAACGCACCTCCGAAAAGGAAAGAAACCTACTCACGGCCTTAAAAGTCAACGGGACCTGGGATTCCCAGCCGGTCACCCATACTGGTACTTGCCAGGCCTCAAGCTGGCTGGCGGCCGCGATCTGACGAGAGCAGGCACATTCAGCTTAGAATGCCAGTTGACAGCTCCTCCTCCTTTCCTATGGGCTTTCTGCAGTGCGAACGCACCTCCGAAACAGAAAGAAACCTACTCACGGCCTTAAAAGTCAACGGGACCTGGGATTCCCAGCCAGTCACCCATACTGGTACTTGCCAGGCCTCAAGCTGGCTGGCGGCCGCGATCTGACGAGAGCAGGCACATTCAGCTTAGAATGCCCGTTGACAGCTCCTCCTCCTTTCCTATGGGCTTTCTGCAGTGCGAACGCACCTCCGAAAAGGAAAGCAACCTACTCACGGCCTTAAAAGTCAGCGGGACCTGGGATTCCCAGCCGGTCACCCATACTGGTACTTGCCAGGCCTCAAGCTGGCTGGCGGCCGCGATCTGACGAGAGCAGGCACATTCAGCTTAGAATGCCCGTTGACAGCTCCTCCTCCTTTCCTATGGGCTTTCTGCAGTGCGAACGCACCCTCCGAAAAGGAAAGAAACCTACTCACGGCCTTAAAAGTCAACGGGACCTGGGATTCCCAGCCGGTCACCCATACTGGTACTTGCCAGGCCTCAAGAGCTGGCTGGCGGCCGCAATCTGACGAGAGCAGGCACATTCAGCTTAGAATGCCCGTTGACAGCTCCTCCTCCTTTCCTATGGGCTTTCTGCAGTGCGAACGCACCTCCGAAACGGAAAGAAACCTACTCACGGCCTTAAAAGTCAATGGGACCTGGGATTCCCAGCCGGTCACCCATACTGGTACTTGCCAGGCCTCAAGCTGGCTGGCGGCCGCGATCTGACGAGAGCAGGTACATTCAGCTTAGAATGCCCGTTGACAGCTCCTCCTCCTTTCCTATGGGCTTTCTGCAGTGCGAACGCACCTCCGAAAAGGAAAGCAACCTACTCACGGCCTTAAAAGTCAACGGGACCTGGGATTCCCAGCCGGTCACCCATACTGGTACTTGCCAGGCCTCAAGCTGGCTGGCGGCCGCGATCTGACGAGAGCAGGCACATTCAGCTTAGAACGCCCGTTGACAGCTCCTCCTCCTTTCCTATGGGCTTTCTGCAGTGCGAACGCACCTCCGAAAAGGAAAGAAACCTACTCACGGCCTTAAAAGTCAACGGGACCTGGGATTCCCAGCCGGTCACCCATACTGGTACTTGCCAGGCCTCAAGCTGGCTGGCGGCCGCGATCTGACGAGAGCAGGCACATTCAGCTTAGAATGCCCGTTGACAGCTCCTCCTCCTTTCCTATGGGCTTTCTGCAGTGCGAACGCACCTCCGAAACGGAAAGAAACCTACTCACGGCCTTAAAAGTCAACGGGACCTGGGATTCCCAGCCGGTCACCCACACTGGTACTTGCCAGGCCTCAAGCTGGCTGGCGGCCGCGATCTGACGAGAGCAGGCACATTCAGCTTAGAATGCCCGTTGACAGCTCCTCCTCCTTTCCTATGGGCTTTCTGCAGTGCGAACGCACCTCCGAAACGGAAAGAAACCTACTCACGGCCTTAAAAGTCAACGGGACCTGGGATTCCCAGCCGGTCACCCATACTGGTACTTGCCAGGCCTCAAGCTGGCTGGCGGCCGCGATCTGACGAGAGCAGGCACATTCAGCTTAGAATGCCCGTTGACAGCTCCTCCTCCTTTCCTATGGGCTTTCTGCAGTGCGAACGCACCTCCGAAAAGGAAAGCAACCTACTCACGGCCTTAAAAGTCAGCGGGACCTGGGATTCCCAGCCGGTCACCCATACTGGTACTTGCCAGGCCTCAAGCTGGCTGGCGGCCGCGATCTGACGAGAGCAGGCACATTCAGCTTAGAATGCCCGTTGACAGCTCCTCCTCCTTTCCTATGGGCTTTCTGCAGTGCGAACGCACCTCCGAAAAGGAAAGAAACCTACTCACGGCCTTAAAAGTCAACGGGACCTGGGATTCCCAGCCGGTCACCCATACTGGTACTTGCCAGGCCTCAAGCTGGCTGGCGGCCGCGATCTGACGAGAGCAGGCACATTCAGCTTAGAATGCCCGTTGACAGCTCCTCCTCCTTTCCTATGGGCTTTCTGCAGTGCGAACGCACATCCGAAACGGAAAGATACCTACTCACGGCCTTAAAAGTCAATGGGACCTGGGATTCCCAGCCGGTCACCCATACTGGTACTTGCCAGGCCTCAAGCTGGCTGGCGGCCACGATCTGACGAGAGCAGGTACATTCAGCTTAGAATGCCCGTTGACAGCTCCTCCTCCTTTCCTATGGGCTTTCTGCAGTGCGAACGCACCTCCGAAAAGGAAAGCAACCTACTCACGGCCTTAAAAGTCAACGGGACCTGGGATTCCCAGCCGGTCACCCATACTGGTACTTGCCAGGCCTCAAGCTGGCTGGCGGCCGCGATCTGACGAGAGCAGGCACATTCAGCTTAGAATGCCCGTTGACAGCTCCTCCTCCTTTCCTATGGGCTTTCTGCAGTGCGAACGCACCTCCGAAAAGGAAAGCAACCTACTCACGGCCTTAAAAGTCAACGGGACCTGGGATTCCCAGCCGGTCACCCATACTGGTACTTGCCAGGCCTCAAGCTGGCTGGCGGCCGCGATCTGACGAGAGCAGGCACATTCAGCTTAGAATGCCCGTTGACAGCTCCTCCTCCTTTCCTATGGGCTTTCTGCAGTGCGAACGCACCTCCGAAACGGAAAGAAACCTACTCACGGCCTTAAAAGTCAACGGGACCTGGGATTCCCAGCCGGTCACCTATACTGGTACTTGCCAGGCCTCAAGCTGGCTGGCGGCCGCGATCTGACGAGAGCAGGCACATTCAGCTTAGAATGCCCGTTGACAGCTCCTCCTCCTTTCCTATGGGCTTTCTGCAGTGCGAACGCACCTCCGAAAAGGAAAGAAACCTACTCACGGCCTTAAAAGTCAACGGGACCTGGGATTCCCAGCCGGTCACCCATACTGGTACTTGCCAGGCCTCAAGCTGGCTGGCGGCCGCGATCTGACGAGAGCAGGCACATTCAGCTTAGAATGCCAGTTGACAGCTCCTCCTCCTTTCCTATGGGCTTTCTGCAGTGCGAACGCACCTCCGAAACAGAAAGAAACCTACTCACGGCCTTAAAAGTCAACGGGACCTGGGATTCCCAGCCAGTCACCCATACTGGTACTTGCCAGGCCTCAAGCTGGCTGGCGGCCGCGATCTGACGAGAGCAGGCACATTCAGCTTAGAATGCCCGTTGACAGCTCCTCCTCCTTTCCTATGGGCTTTCTGCAGTGCGAACGCACCTCCGAAAAGGAAAGCAACCTACTCACGGCCTTAAAAGTCAGCGGGACCTGGGATTCCCAGCCGGTCACCCATACTGGTACTTGCCAGGCCTCAAGCTGGCTGGCGGCCGCGATCTGACGAGAGCAGGCACATTCAGCTTAGAATGCCCGTTGACAGCTCCTCCTCCTTTCCTATGGGCTTTCTGCAGTGCGAACGCACCTCCGAAAAGGAAAGAAACCTACTCACGGCCTTAAAAGTCAACGGGACCTGGGATTCCCAGCCGGTCACCCATACTGGTACTTGCCAGGCCTCAAGCTGGCTGGCGGCCGCAATCTGACGAGAGCAGGCACATTCAGCTTAGAATGCCCGTTGACAGCTCCTCCTCCTTTCCTATGGGCTTTCTGCAGTGCGAACGCACCTCCGAAACGGAAAGAAACCTACTCACGGCCTTAAAAGTCAATGGGACCTGGGATTCCCAGCCGGTCACCCATACTGGTACTTGCCAGGCCTCAAGCTGGCTGGCGGCCGCGATCTGACGAGAGCAGGTACATTCAGCTTAGAATGCCCGTTGACAGCTCCTCCTCCTTTCCTATGGGCTTTCTGCAGTGCGAACGCACCTCCGAAAAGGAAAGCAACCTACTCACGGCCTTAAAAGTCAACGGGACCTGGGATTCCCAGCCGGTCACCCATACTGGTACTTGCCAGGCCTCAAGCTGGCTGGCGGCCGCGATCTGACGAGAGCAGGCACATTCAGCTTAGAACGCCCGTTGACAGCTCCTCCTCCTTTCCTATGGGCTTTCTGCAGTGCGAACGCACCTCCGAAAAGGAAAGAAACCTACTCACGGCCTTAAAAGTCAACGGGACCTGGGATTCCCAGCCGGTCACCCATACTGGTACTTGCCAGGCCTCAAGCTGGCTGGCGGCCGCGATCTGACGAGAGCAGGCACATTCAGCTTAGAATGCCCGTTGACAGCTCCTCCTCCTTTCCTATGGGCTTTCTGCAGTGCGAACGCACCTCCGAAACGGAAAGAAACCTACTCACGGCCTTAAAAGTCAACGGGACCTGGGATTCCCAGCCGGTCACCCACACTGGTACTTGCCAGGCCTCAAGCTGGCTGGCGGCCGCGATCTGACGAGAGCAGGCACATTCAGCTTAGAATGCCCGTTGACAGCTCCTCCTCCTTTCCTATGGGCTTTCTGCAGTGCGAACGCACCTCCGAAACGGAAAGAAACCTACTCACGGCCTTAAAAGTCAACGGGACCTGGGATTCCCAGCCGGTCACCCATACTGGTACTTGCCAGGCCTCAAGCTGGCTGGCGGCCGCGATCTGACGAGAGCAGGCACATTCAGCTTAGAATGCCCGTTGACAGCTCCTCCTCCTTTCCTATGGGCTTTCTGCAGTGCGAACGCACCTCCGAAAAGGAAAGCAACCTACTCACGGCCTTAAAAGTCAGCGGGACCTGGGATTCCCAGCCGGTCACCCATACTGGTACTTGCCAGGCCTCAAGCTGGCTGGCGGCCGCGATCTGACGAGAGCAGGCACATTCAGCTTAGAATGCCCGTTGACAGCTCCTCCTCCTTTCCTATGGGCTTTCTGCAGTGCGAACGCACCTCCGAAAAGGAAAGAAACCTACTCACGGCCTTAAAAGTCAACGGGACCTGGGATTCCCAGCCGGTCACCCATACTGGTACTTGCCAGGCCTCAAGCTGGCTGGCGGCCGCGATCTGACGAGAGCAGGCACATTCAGCTTAGAATGCCCGTTGACAGCTCCTCCTCCTTTCCTATGGGCTTTCTGCAGTGCGAACGCACATCCGAAACGGAAAGATACCTACTCACGGCCTTAAAAGTCAATGGGACCTGGGATTCCCAGCCGGTCACCCATACTGGTACTTGCCAGGCCTCAAGCTGGCTGGCGGCCACGATCTGACGAGAGCAGGTACATTCAGCTTAGAATGCCCGTTGACAGCTCCTCCTCCTTTCCTATGGGCTTTCTGCAGTGCGAACGCACCTCCGAAAAGGAAAGCAACCTACTCACGGCCTTAAAAGTCAACGGGACCTGGGATTCCCAGCCGGTCACCCATACTGGTACTTGCCAGGCCTCAAGCTGGCTGGCGGCCGCGATCTGACGAGAGCAGGCACATTCAGCTTAGAATGCCCGTTGACAGCTCCTCCTCCTTTCCTATGGGCTTTCTGCAGTGCGAACGCACCTCCGAAAAGGAAAGCAACCTACTCACGGCCTTAAAAGTCAACGGGACCTGGGATTCCCAGCCGGTCACCCATACTGGTACTTGCCAGGCCTCAAGCTGGCTGGCGGCCGCGATCTGACGAGAGCAGGCACATTCAGCTTAGAATGCCCGTTGACAGCTCCTCCTCCTTTCCTATGGGCTTTCTGCAGTGCGAACGCACCTCCGAAACGGAAAGAAACCTACTCACGGCCTTAAAAGTCAACGGGACCTGGGATTCCCAGCCGGTCACCTATACTGGTACTTGCCAGGCCTCAAGCTGGCTGGCGGCCGCGATCTGACGAGAGCAGGCACATTCAGCTTAGAATGCCCGTTGACAGCTCCTCCTCCTTTCCTATGGGCTTTCTGCAGTGCGAACGCACCTCCGAAAAGGAAAGAAACCTACTCACGGCCTTAAAAGTCAACGGGACCTGGGATTCCCAGCCGGTCACCCATACTGGTACTTGCCAGGCCTCAAGCTGGCTGGCGGCCGCGATCTGACGAGAGCAGGCACATTCAGCTTAGAATGCCCGTTGACAGCTCCTCCTCCTTTCCTATGGGCTTTCTGCAGTGCGAACGCACCTCCGAAACGGAAAGAAACCTACTCACGGCCTTAAAAGTCAACGGGACCTGGGATTCCCAGCCGGTCACCCACACTGGTACTTGCCAGGCCTCAAGCTGGCTGGCGGCCGCGATCTGACGAGAGCAGGCACATTCAGCTTAGAAAGCCCGTTGACAGCTCCTCCTCCTTTCCTATGGGCTTTCTGCAGTGCGAACGCACCTCCGAAAAGGAAAGCAACCTACTCACGGCCTTAAAAGTCAACGGGACCTGGGATTCCCAGCCGGTCACCCATACTGGTACTTGCCAGGCCTCAAGCTGGCTGGCGGCCGCGATCTGACGAGAGCAGGCACATTCAGCTTAGAACGCCCGTTGACAGCTCCTCCTCCTTTCCTATGGGCTTTCTGCAGTGCGAACGCACCTCCGAAAAGGAAAGAAACCTACTCACGGCCTTAAAAGTCAACGGGACCTGGGATTCCCAGCCGGTCACCCATACGGGTACTTGCCAGGCCTCAAGCTGGCTGGCGGCCGCGATCTGACGAGAGCAGGCACATTCAGCTTAGAATGCCCGTTGACAGCTCCTCCTCCTTTCCTATGGGCTTTCTGCAGTGCGAACGCACCTCCGAAACGGAAAGAAACCTACTCACGGCCTTAAAAGTCAATGGGACCTGGGATTCCCAGCCGGTCACCCATACTGGTACTTGCCAGGCCTCAAGCTGGCTGGCGGCCGCGATCTGACGAGAGCAGGTACATTCAGCTTAGAATGCCCGTTGACAGCTCCTCCTCCTTTCCTATGGGCTTTCTGCAGTGCGAACGCACCTCCGAAAAGGAAAGCAACCTACTCACGGCCTTAAAAGTCAACGGGACCTGGGATTCCCAGCCGGTCACCCATACTGGTACTTGCCAGGCCTCAAGCTGGCTGGCGGCCGCGATCTGACGAGAGCAGGCACATTCAGCTTAGAATGCCCGTTGACAGCTCCTCCTCCTTTCCTATGGGCTTTCTGCAGTGCGAACGCACCTCCGAAAAGGAAAGAAACCTACTCACGGCCTTAAAAGTCAACGGGACCTGGGATTCCCAGCCGGTCACCCATACTGGTACTTGCCAGGCCTCAAGCTGGCTGGCGGCCGCGATCTGACGAGAGCAGGCACATTCAGCTTAGAATGCCCGTTGACAGCTCCTCCTCCTTTCCTATGGGCTTTCTGTGAGGGTATATATATATATTGCCATATGTGTTTTTTATGCTTTTATACCTATATGCAAGTTTTATTCAATTCCAAATGAGAAAAAAAAACTTAAATGTCACCTTACATCAGATATCTCAAGGCAGAGAGAGATGTTCTAGGAACCAGATACGGCCGCATGTACTTGGCCGATTTCCCAGAAGCGCTGGAACAAGATATCAAGATGTTCAAATGTACATGACTGTTATATGATTTTCACTGTCTCAGTCCGCAAATCCGGACTGCCCATATATGGTTATGAGCCCATCACCCCCTAGTGGTGAGAGGGCAGAGGGTATAAGATCTCATGTAATCTGTAATAAAGTGCGCAGTTTTTTCTCCCGTGTGAGGAGCTAGACCAGACTCCTGTGTGTGGTGTCTCTTCTTACGGCCGGCAACGGGGAAGTGGGGTGGGCCGATTGGTGTTGCACTTAGAATTTTTAACCCTCATAAATGGCGCAACCAACTGGGGCGGTAAAATCGGAGCTTACAGCGCATTCCACCCGGATCCACGCTACTGAGAAACCGTCCTACTGCAAACCGAGCCTGATCAACTCACTTAGAACTCCAGGTAAGACAAACATATATTTATGTTGTGTTTTACACTGCGAGTCTTGCAGCAGGACTGACTATCTGTGGTTTGTGACCGGATGGGTTGGGTTAAGAGTTCTACACGGTAACTTGTGTGGGCTCCGGGTTTGCCGTCATGGACCACTGACCGTGATATGCGCACCAATCGCTCACCCAGAAACTAGTCTGTAGTTTATTTGTTGTTGAAGTCCGTAGTGTTTTAGCGATAGTGGAGATTGTTAGATTGTTTGTTGTATCTGCAGAATTTTTTTCCTCTTACTTTTCATTTGGTCTCACAGACGAAGGAACCCTCCGTTCGAGTTTATTTAGTCGTTAATGGTTTAGAGGAGAGGGAAGCACTCTGTAAGACAGGTCCCATTGACGAAGGAACCCTCCGTTTTAGTGTAGTTTAGTTGTTGATGGTTTAGCTGAGGAGAGGGATGTACTCTTTGGGACTGGTTCCATAAGAAGAAGATGCCTTCGGTTGTATTGCCATATATAAGGGGCTGACAATTCGGGTCAGAAGGATTCACTCTATGGAGCGTGTTATTATTATTATTGTTGTTGTTGTAATATGCGTAAGACCTTATTAAAGAAGACAGAGCCCCTCAAGGGCTGCCGCCGTGTGGATGAATCTGTAAAATGTAAGAAAACTCTAATGAAAATGTGTGACACCGACCCGCACGGTAGATTACAAAATGGTGTCTGGGAGGAGGTCTTTAGGACCCAGAGGTGCCTTGGAAGACCAAGGTTTGCTAGAAGGAAAGAGAGAGAGACAGTCAGAGAAAGTTACGTATATACACATTATTTGTTTAAGAAAGTGTCCGTAAGTGAAATGTTGAAAAGTACAGTAAGTGATCAAGAGGGCGTCAGGAGAGTGTCTATTGAAGGTTATATTGGCAGTTAGGTAGGGGAGAGAAGTATAATGCACGTGATTGGTTGGCAAAGAAGGGAAGAAAATGTGTATAATACAAGATAGATAATAGATAATATGTATAATCCATACTAGGTGGATATATATGTGTATATTTATATACTGTATGTGCAAATAGTTAACAGCTTGCTCTTAGGGGAGAAGAGGTTGTTGACATATAGCTGCGACTCTGTGTAGCCTTCCAAGGTCAGGAAGATAACAGCGAGAGAGAAAATACAAATAACATCCTTGGTTAATATCTTGGCTTGCTTGCAATGAATTGAAATGAATTTAATTAGTTATACTGTCTTAGTAGGCAGGGAAATATAGTAATTTCTAATGTATATTCTTACTTATACAGGGGTTGAAAATGAATGTTGCAGGGTCCCAGCATATGTGTTAATTATGATTTCAAAATGTTTTTTCAATAGTTTGAGCTCAAAATTATTTCAGTTTGTGTTTCATAGTCGCGGAGAGATAAGAGATTTGTTTTAAAAAAGGGTGGGGGCTTTCAGAACTCACTCCAAATTCAGGGTCACAGAAACTAAATACTTCAGTGTTTAATACAGCATATAATAGCTTCAGTAGATAAGAAATATAGAATATCTCAGTCACTCAGCAAACTTTTTCACATAATTTGTCATAAATAGCGCTCATTCACAATCTCATCTCAATAGAATCATGTACTTTATAAAAATAATAGCACTCACCTCAATGTTTTTCAGCTGATGTATGTATGTTTGTCAAACTTTTTTTGTCCGTGCATCTGCATGTACTGGTACACCTCAATGGGGGGGTGACGGAGCAGACTTGAGCGCATGGATGGATGTGAGTTAGTGACCCGTGTTCAAGCTGTGGTGGAATGTGTGATGTGGAAATTGACTGGGGGTAAAAGTCCTACCCCATGCATGGGACTTTGCTTGGTTGAGATGTGGACGTGTGGACGGTTAAGCTGAAATGGAGTTGAGAAGACGGACGCAGTGTGCCAATATCGAAGGGGTGGAGCTATATGATGTAATAGTACGTAATAATGTTTCATCCTTCTTGTCCAAGGGAGGGGGGAGAATTTTGAGCAGCTAGTTTTTTTCCTGTTTTTTTTTTTTCTCCTGTCTGAAATTTGATAAAGATATTGCAGGCAGGACCAGACTAATAATGAATTCACTTAAAGGGATATCACATTTCAAATATTAGTAGATGTTTTGTAGATTTTTCTGTCCCGGTGTAACTCATGTTTCTGTTATAGGTGCTAACATCTTACAGGCCTTATCTGCTTCCATCAAATCTTTTTACAATGTTATACTACCTTGAAACCGGGTGCTCTTGTTCCAATTGCGTACCCTGTTTCAAAGGGGGGGAGGAGAAGGCATAGGTGATCTAGGTATTGCAAATCAGCCATTTTAGGTATTGCAAATCAGCCATTTTTAAATTTTTTGCAAGTCATTTTTACATTTTTTAAATTTTTTTTTGCAACAAGGTTCTAATCTTTTTTAAATAAAATGCCAGCCTGATTGTCTAGCATTGATGCAACAAGAAAATTTAAGTTTTAAAAAGTTACTGAAAGCCCTTGTTAATGCATATTTTGAGTTGTTTTTTATAGATGGTACCCAGGGTGATTGACAACTCCACACTGGATATGCAGTGGTCACACAACAAGATGTCCTAAAAGCAGAATGCCTCCGCATGTCGCAGTACAAGAAGCGGAACTAAAAGCACTCACGGAGGCGTGTAGAGTGGAGGAAGGTAAGACGGCAAACATTTACACTGACTCCCGGTATGCATTTGGCATAGCTCATGATTACGGCCCAACATGGAAGGCCAGACAGTTTTTTACCTCAGCAGGACAGCCAATTAAAAATGTTGCAGCGGTGCAGAGTCATGGAGACCCTATTTCTACCTGACAAGGTGGAAAGCTCACACCAATTCCTACACCGGAGAAGCAAGAGGCAACGCCATCACAGGCCACACAGCAAAAGCAGCGGCCCTCAAGCCGTGGAAGACAGAAGAAAAGAAGAATTTGACTACACTTGGACTTTTATAAAACTTGGACTTTGATAATAATTTTGGACTTTGATTTGAACTTGAACTTTGATAAAAACATTGGACTTTGATATGCTAATGACTTTACAGTTAGGAGCCAGCAAGGAAGAAAAAGACAAATGGACTAAAAAGGGACGGCGTATGGTGAACAGTCAACAGCACTTGCCTACCACGGTCCCTGTGCCCAATGATGGCCCAGCTGACGCACGGAAAGACGCATCTGTCAAAGCAACAATGATGTCAACGCTTGAACGAGGACGGGTGGCTCTTTGGTTTTCTGTAGCTGCTGCATCATTTGTCCAATTTTGCATGATCTTTGCCGTAAGCAACAGGGCAGAAGTAAATTTGCCACATCACACTTGCCTAGACCACTCTACCCATTTCAGGGATTGCAAATTGGCTACACTCAGCTCCTACTTGTTGGGAAGCATGAATATGTGCTTGTTGTTGTTGATGTCTTTTCAGGTTGGAGACCTACCCTGTTACCAAAGTAAATAAGCAGGTAACTGCACAGAAGCTCATGAATGAGGTAATCCGCAGATATGGGGTATCGGAAGTGATTGAGTCAAACAAAGGTACACACTTCACAGGTGAAATAATGCAACACATCATGTCTGTTTTGGGTATATTCCAGGCTTTTCACACACCCTACCATCCGCGGAGTAGGGGGAAAGTAGATACAAAAGGCAATAGAGGAAACGGGTAAATCTTGAATTGAGTGTCTTTCATTAGTTTTTTTCCTTAGGAGGATACATGTCACAGTAGCAGAGTTTGGTGAATGATTTTCTTGTTAATTTTGTCATGGGTCCCTCCAAGGAATTGTTAGTAATGTATTCTGTAGTCTCTGCTTTTATCCCAGGTCCTACAGATGAGTGTCACAATCTAAAACCAGGTGACAGGGTCCATGTGAAAAAGTTTGAGAGACAAACCCTGTTTAAAGGTCCTTACCAGATGTTGTTCACCATCCCAACTGCAGTAAAGCTTGAAGGAAAGCCCACTTGGCACTGAAAAAACTCATGATCCTGCATATCCTTTACATGCTATAATGTGGTACAATTCCTCCAACACACACCTTTGACTACTGTACACTAGCCCCTGTTTCAGAACAAATTAATATAATCAAATGTGCAATATGAAGCCTACACTGAGGGTGAGAATCCAACACCGCATCGTGCTAAGAGAGACGTTGACGCTCCAGGTGGTAACTTTGATCCACATGTATACATAGATGCAAGAGGAGTGTCAAGGGGGGTGCCAGATGAATTTAATTCTAGAGATCAGGTTAAAGCAGGTTTTGAGTCCTTATTTGCTATTATTACTGTTAATAATAATGTAGATTAGATGAATTATATCTATTACAATTAGCAGAGGTTTGTAAACTACACCAGAGATGCTTTTGCAAGGGTTAGCTGACCAGTTAGGGCCCACTGCATCCATGGCGTTCCAAAATAGAGTGGCCATGGATATGATTTTAGCAGAAAGAGGTGGGGTATGTAATTTCCTGTTTGTGTATTATCCCTTTAATGTGACCAAAATTTCCCTTGTTTGAAAAAGATGAAGAGCCAGTTCCGATAATGCCAACCAGATACGTTACCAGAAGAATGGAGAAATGTACTAGTACTGTGTCTGCCTCAGTCTCATAAGATGGACTGTCAGTGGATTTCCCATTTGCCTAGGGAAAGTGCAGAAGACCTTAGGTTCCGGCGAGGGCACACCCTGTGGGGTGTTAACTTGTACAGATAGAGGGTATGGAGGCCCGGAAATAAGCCCAGGGAATCCATGGCCTCCTTCTGAGGTGAGGTAGGGATCCCTCCCTTTTAGGAGTAGGGACTTACGGGCAGTGGAGAAACCCTGACGCAAGGGAGAGACGACCGAGGAAGAGTGCAAGGTCTGATGCTTGATCTCCATATTAAGTTTTTTAGGGGGGTTTGTGAGGGTATATATATATATTGCCATATGTGTTTTTTATGCTTTTATACCTATATGCAAGTTTTATTCAATTCCAAATGAGAAAAAAAAACTTAAATGTCACCTTACATCAGATATCTCAAGGCAGAGAGAGATGTTCTAGGAACCAGATACGGCCGCATGTACTTGGCCGATTTCCCAGAAGCGCTGGAACAAGATATCAAGATGTTCAAATGTACATGACTGTTATATGATTTTCACTGTCTCAGTCCGCAAATCCGGACTGCCCATATATGGTTATGAGCCCATCACCCCCTAGTGGTGAGAGGGCAGAGGGTATAAGATCTCATGTAATCTGTAATAAAGTGCGCAGTTTTTTCTCCCGTGTGAGGAGCTAGACCAGACTCCTGTGTGTGGTGTCTCTTCTTACGGCCGGCAACGGGGAAGTGGGGTGGGCCGATTGGTGTTGCACTTAGAATTTTTAACCCTCATATTTCTGCAGTGCGAACGCACCTCCGAAAAGGAAAGCAACCTACTCACGGCCTTAAAAGTCAACGGGACCTGGGATTCCCAGCCGGTCACCCATACTGGTACTTGCCAGGCCTCAAGCTGGCTGGCGGCCGCGATCTGACGAGAGCAGGCACATTCAGCTTAGAATGCCCGTTGACAGCTCCTCCTCCTTTCCTATGGGCTTTCTGCAGTGCGAACGCACCTCCGAAACGGAAAGAAACCTACTCACGGCCTTAAAAGTCAACGGGACCTGGGATTCCCAGCCAGTCACCCATACTGGTACTTGCCAGGCCTCAAGCTGGCTGGTGGCCGCGATCTGACGAGAGCAGGCACATTCAGCTTAGAATGCCCGTTGACAGCTCCTCCTCCTTTCCTATGGGCTTTCTGCAGTGCGAACGCACCTCCGAAAAGGAAAGAAACCTACTCACGGCCTTAAAAGTCAACGGGACCTGGGATTCCCAGCCGGTCACCCATACTGGTACTTGCCAGGCCTCAAGCTGGCTGGCGGCCGCGATCTGACGAGAGCAGGCACATTCAGCTTAGAATGCCCGTTGACAGCTCCTCCTCCTTTCCTATGGGCTTTCTGTGAGGGTATATATATATATTGCCATATGTGTTTTTTATGCTTTTATACCTATATGCAAGTTTTATTCAATTCCAAATGAGAAAAAAAAACTTAAATGTCACCTTACATCAGATATCTCAAGGCAGAGAGAGATGTTCTAGGAACCAGATACGGCCGCATGTACTTGGCCGATTTCCCAGAAGCGCTGGAACAAGATATCAAGATGTTCAAATGTACATGACTGTTATATGATTTTCACTGTCTCAGTCCGCAAATCCGGACTGCCCATATATGGTTATGAGCCCATCACCCCCTAGTGGTGAGAGGGCAGAGGGTATAAGATCTCATGTAATCTGTAATAAAGTGCGCAGTTTTTTCTCCCGTGTGAGGAGCTAGACCAGACTCCTGTGTGTGGTGTCTCTTCTTACGGCCGGCAACGGGGAAGTGGGGTGGGCCGATTGGTGTTGCACTTAGAATTTTTAACCCTCATAAATGGCGCAACCAACTGGGGCGGTAAAATCGGAGCTTACAGCGCATTCCACCCGGATCCACGCTACTGAGAAACCGTCCTACTGCAAACCGAGCCTGATCAACTCACTTAGAACTCCAGGTAAGACAAACATATATTTATGTTGTGTTTTACACTGCGAGTCTTGCAGCAGGACTGACTATCTGTGGTTTGTGACCGGATGGGTTGGGTTAAGAGTTCTACACGGTAACTTGTGTGGGCTCCGGGTTTGCCGTCATGGACCACTGACCGTGATATGCGCACCAATCGCTCACCCAGAAACTAGTCTGTAGTTTATTTGTTGTTGAAGTCCGTAGTGTTTTAGCGATAGTGGAGATTGTTAGATTGTTTGTTGTATCTGCAGAATTTTTTTCCTCTTACTTTTCATTTGGTCTCACAGACGAAGGAACCCTCCGTTCGAGTTTATTTAGTCGTTAATGGTTTAGAGGAGAGGGAAGCACTCTGTAAGACAGGTCCCATTGACGAAGGAACCCTCCGTTTTAGTGTAGTTTAGTTGTTGATGGTTTAGCTGAGGAGAGGGATGTACTCTTTGGGACTGGTTCCATAAGAAGAAGATGCCTTCGGTTGTATTGCCATATATAAGGGGCTGACAATTCGGGTCAGAAGGATTCACTCTATGGAGCGTGTTATTATTATTATTGTTGTTGTTGTAATATGCGTAAGACCTTATTAAAGAAGACAGAGCCCCTCAAGGGCTGCCGCCGTGTGGATGAATCTGTAAAATGTAAGAAAACTCTAATGAAAATGTGTGACACCGACCCGCACGGTAGATTACAAAATGGTGTCTGGGAGGAGGTCTTTAGGACCCAGAGGTGCCTTGGAAGACCAAGGTTTGCTAGAAGGAAAGAGAGAGAGACAGTCAGAGAAAGTTACGTATATACACATTATTTGTTTAAGAAAGTGTCCGTAAGTGAAATGTTGAAAAGTACAGTAAGTGATCAAGAGGGCGTCAGGAGAGTGTCTATTGAAGGTTATATTGGCAGTTAGGTAGGGGAGAGAAGTATAATGCACGTGATTGGTTGGCAAAGAAGGGAAGAAAATGTGTATAATACAAGATAGATAATAGATAATATGTATAATCCATACTAGGTGGATATATATGTGTATATTTATATACTGTATGTGCAAATAGTTAACAGCTTGCTCTTAGGGGAGAAGAGGTTGTTGACATATAGCTGCGACTCTGTGTAGCCTTCCAAGGTCAGGAAGATAACAGCGAGAGAGAAAATACAAATAACATCCTTGGTTAATATCTTGGCTTGCTTGCAATGAATTGAAATGAATTTAATTAGTTATACTGTCTTAGTAGGCAGGGAAATATAGTAATTTCTAATGTATATTCTTACTTATACAGGGGTTGAAAATGAATGTTGCAGGGTCCCAGCATATGTGTTAATTATGATTTCAAAATGTTTTTTCAATAGTTTGAGCTCAAAATTATTTCAGTTTGTGTTTCATAGTCGCGGAGAGATAAGAGATTTGTTTTAAAAAAGGGTGGGGGCTTTCAGAACTCACTCCAAATTCAGGGTCACAGAAACTAAATACTTCAGTGTTTAATACAGCATATAATAGCTTCAGTAGATAAGAAATATAGAATATCTCAGTCACTCAGCAAACTTTTTCACATAATTTGTCATAAATAGCGCTCATTCACAATCTCATCTCAATAGAATCATGTACTTTATAAAAATAATAGCACTCACCTCAATGTTTTTCAGCTGATGTATGTATGTTTGTCAAACTTTTTTTGTCCGTGCATCTGCATGTACTGGTACACCTCAATGGGGGGGTGACGGAGCAGACTTGAGCGCATGGATGGATGTGAGTTAGTGACCCGTGTTCAAGCTGTGGTGGAATGTGTGATGTGGAAATTGACTGGGGGTAAAAGTCCTACCCCATGCATGGGACTTTGCTTGGTTGAGATGTGGACGTGTGGACGGTTAAGCTGAAATGGAGTTGAGAAGACGGACGCAGTGTGCCAATATCGAAGGGGTGGAGCTATATGATGTAATAGTACGTAATAATGTTTCATCCTTCTTGTCCAAGGGAGGGGGGAGAATTTTGAGCAGCTAGTTTTTTTCCTGTTTTTTTTTTTCTCCTGTCTGAAATTTGATAAAGATATTGCAGGCAGGACCAGACTAATAATGAATTCACTTAAAGGGATATCACATTTCAAATATTAGTAGATGTTTTGTAGATTTTTCTGTCCCGGTGTAACTCATGTTTCTGTTATAGGTGCTAACATCTTACAGGCCTTATCTGCTTCCATCAAATCTTTTTACAATGTTATACTACCTTGAAACCGGGTGCTCTTGTTCCAATTGCGTACCCTGTTTCAAAGGGGGGGAGGAGAAGGCATAGGTGATCTAGGTATTGCAAATCAGCCATTTTAGGTATTGCAAATCAGCCATTTTTAAATTTTTTGCAAGTCATTTTTACATTTTTTAAATTTTTTTTTGCAACAAGGTTCTAATCTTTTTTAAATAAAATGCCAGCCTGATTGTCTAGCATTGATGCAACAAGAAAATTTAAGTTTTAAAAAGTTACTGAAAGCCCTTGTTAATGCATATTTTGAGTTGTTTTTTATAGATGGTACCCAGGGTGATTGACAACTCCACACTGGATATGCAGTGGTCACACAACAAGATGTCCTAAAAGCAGAATGCCTCCGCATGTCGCAGTACAAGAAGCGGAACTAAAAGCACTCACGGAGGCGTGTAGAGTGGAGGAAGGTAAGACGGCAAACATTTACACTGACTCCCGGTATGCATTTGGCATAGCTCATGATTACGGCCCAACATGGAAGGCCAGACAGTTTTTTACCTCAGCAGGACAGCCAATTAAAAATGTTGCAGCGGTGCAGAGTCATGGAGACCCTATTTCTACCTGACAAGGTGGAAAGCTCACACCAATTCCTACACCGGAGAAGCAAGAGGCAACGCCATCACAGGCCACACAGCAAAAGCAGCGGCCCTCAAGCCGTGGAAGACAGAAGAAAAGAAGAATTTGACTACACTTGGACTTTTATAAAACTTGGACTTTGATAATAATTTTGGACTTTGATTTGAACTTGAACTTTGATAAAAACATTGGACTTTGATATGCTAATGACTTTACAGTTAGGAGCCAGCAAGGAAGAAAAAGACAAATGGACTAAAAAGGGACGGCGTATGGTGAACAGTCAACAGCACTTGCCTACCACGGTCCCTGTGCCCAATGATGGCCCAGCTGACGCACGGAAAGACGCATCTGTCAAAGCAACAATGATGTCAACGCTTGAACGAGGACGGGTGGCTCTTTGGTTTTCTGTAGCTGCTGCATCATTTGTCCAATTTTGCATGATCTTTGCCGTAAGCAACAGGGCAGAAGTAAATTTGCCACATCACACTTGCCTAGACCACTCTACCCATTTCAGGGATTGCAAATTGGCTACACTCAGCTCCTACTTGTTGGGAAGCATGAATATGTGCTTGTTGTTGTTGATGTCTTTTCAGGTTGGAGACCTACCCTGTTACCAAAGTAAATAAGCAGGTAACTGCACAGAAGCTCATGAATGAGGTAATCCGCAGATATGGGGTATCGGAAGTGATTGAGTCAAACAAAGGTACACACTTCACAGGTGAAATAATGCAACACATCATGTCTGTTTTGGGTATATTCCAGGCTTTTCACACACCCTACCATCCGCGGAGTAGGGGGAAAGTAGATACAAAAGGCAATAGAGGAAACGGGTAAATCTTGAATTGAGTGTCTTTCATTAGTTTTTTTCCTTAGGAGGATACATGTCACAGTAGCAGAGTTTGGTGAATGATTTTCTTGTTAATTTTGTCATGGGTCCCTCCAAGGAATTGTTAGTAATGTATTCTGTAGTCTCTGCTTTTATCCCAGGTCCTACAGATGAGTGTCACAATCTAAAACCAGGTGACAGGGTCCATGTGAAAAAGTTTGAGAGACAAACCCTGTTTAAAGGTCCTTACCAGATGTTGTTCACCATCCCAACTGCAGTAAAGCTTGAAGGAAAGCCCACTTGGCACTGAAAAAACTCATGATCCTGCATATCCTTTACATGCTATAATGTGGTACAATTCCTCCAACACACACCTTTGACTACTGTACACTAGCCCCTGTTTCAGAACAAATTAATATAATCAAATGTGCAATATGAAGCCTACACTGAGGGTGAGAATCCAACACCGCATCGTGCTAAGAGAGACGTTGACGCTCCAGGTGGTAACTTTGATCCACATGTATACATAGATGCAAGAGGAGTGTCAAGGGGGGTGCCAGATGAATTTAATTCTAGAGATCAGGTTAAAGCAGGTTTTGAGTCCTTATTTGCTATTATTACTGTTAATAATAATGTAGATTAGATGAATTATATCTATTACAATTAGCAGAGGTTTGTAAACTACACCAGAGATGCTTTTGCAAGGGTTAGCTGACCAGTTAGGGCCCACTGCATCCATGGCGTTCCAAAATAGAGTGGCCATGGATATGATTTTAGCAGAAAGAGGTGGGGTATGTAATTTCCTGTTTGTGTATTATCCCTTTAATGTGACCAAAATTTCCCTTGTTTGAAAAAGATGAAGAGCCAGTTCCGATAATGCCAACCAGATACGTTACCAGAAGAATGGAGAAATGTACTAGTACTGTGTCTGCCTCAGTCTCATAAGATGGACTGTCAGTGGATTTCCCATTTGCCTAGGGAAAGTGCAGAAGACCTTAGGTTCCGGCGAGGGCACACCCTGTGGGGTGTTAACTTGTACAGATAGAGGGTATGGAGGCCCGGAAATAAGCCCAGGGAATCCATGGCCTCCTTCTGAGGTGAGGTAGGGATCCCTCCCTTTTAGGAGTAGGGACTTACGGGCAGTGGAGAAACCCTGACGCAAGGGAGAGACGACCGAGGAAGAGTGCAAGGTCTGATGCTTGATCTCCATATTAAGTTTTTTAGGGGGGTTTGTGAGGGTATATATATATATTGCCATATGTGTTTTTTATGCTTTTATACCTATATGCAAGTTTTATTCAATTCCAAATGAGAAAAAAAAACTTAAATGTCACCTTACATCAGATATCTCAAGGCAGAGAGAGATGTTCTAGGAACCAGATACGGCCGCATGTACTTGGCCGATTTCCCAGAAGCGCTGGAACAAGATATCAAGATGTTCAAATGTACATGACTGTTATATGATTTTCACTGTCTCAGTCCGCAAATCCGGACTGCCCATATATGGTTATGAGCCCATCACCCCCTAGTGGTGAGAGGGCAGAGGGTATAAGATCTCATGTAATCTGTAATAAAGTGCGCAGTTTTTTCTCCCGTGTGAGGAGCTAGACCAGACTCCTGTGTGTGGTGTCTCTTCTTACGGCCGGCAACGGGGAAGTGGGGTGGGCCGATTGGTGTTGCACTTAGAATTTTTAACCCTCATATTTCTGCAGTGCGAACGCACCTCCGAAAAGGAAAGCAACCTACTCACGGCCTTAAAAGTCAACGGGACCTGGGATTCCCAGCCGGTCACCAATACTGGTACTTGCCAGGCCTCAAGCTGGCTGGCGGCCGCGATCTGACGAGAGCAGGCACATTCAGCTTAGAATGCCCGTTGACAGCTCCTCCTCCTTTCCTATGGGCTTTCTGCAGTGCGAACGCACCTCCGAAACGGAAAGAAACCTACTCACGGCCTTAAAAGTCAACGGGACCTGGGAT
The DNA here is from genome assembly GCF_035609145.1 of Eleutherodactylus coqui. NCBI lineage: Eukaryota > Metazoa > Chordata > Amphibia > Anura > Eleutherodactylidae > Eleutherodactylus > Eleutherodactylus coqui. The sequence goes on along the minus strand of NW_027102227.1, from coordinate 234,707 downwards.
TCCCAGCCAGTCACCCATACTGGTACTTGCCAGGCCTCAAGCTGGCTGGTGGCCGCGATCTGACGAGAGCAGGCACATTCAGCTTAGAATGCCCGTTGACAGCTCCTCCTCCTTTCCTATGGGCTTTCTGCAGTGCGAACGCACCTCCGAAAAGGAAAGAAACCTACTCACGGCCTTAAAAGTCAACGGGACCTGGGATTCCCAGCCGGTCACCCATACTGGTACTTGCCAGGCCTCAAGCTGGCTGGCGGCCGCGATCTGACGAGAGCAGGCACATTCAGCTTAGAATGCCCGTTGATAGCTCCTCCTCCTTTCCTATGGGCTTTCTGCAGTGCGAACGCACTTCCGAAAAGGAAAGAAACCTACTCACGGCCTTAAAAGTCAACGGGACCTGGGATTCCCAGCCGGTCACCCATACTGGTACTTGCCAGGCCTCAAGCTGGCTGGCGGCCGCTATCTGACGAGAGCAGGCACATTCAGCTTAGATTGCCCGTTGACAGCTCCTCCTCCTTTCCTATGGGCTTTCTGCAGTGCGAACGCACCTCCGAAAAGGAAAGAAACCTACTCACGGCCTTAAAAGTCAACTGGACCTGGGATTCCCAGCCGGTCACCCATACTGGTACTTGCCAGGCCTCAAGCTGGCTGGCGGCCGCGATCTGACGAGAGCAGGCACATTCAGCTTAGAATGCCCGTTGACAGCTCCTCCTCCTTTCCTATGGGCTTTCTGCAGTGCGAACGCACTTCCGAAAAGGAAAGAAACCTACTCACGGCCTTAAAAGTCAACGGGACCTGGGATTCCCAGCCGGTCACCCATACTGGTACTTGCCAGGCCTCAAGCTGGCTGGTGGCCGCGATCTGACGAGAGCAGGCACATTCAGCTTAGAATGCCCGTTGACAGCTCCTCCTCCTTTCCTATGGGCTTTCTGCAGTGCGAACGCACCTCCGAAAAGGAAAGCAACCTACTCACGGCCTTAAAAGTCAACGGGACCTGGGATTCCCAGCCGGTCACCCATACTGGTACTTGCCAGGCCTCAAGCTGGCTGGCGACCGCGATCTGACGAGAGCAGGCACATTCAGCTTAGAATGCCCGTTGACAGCTCCTCCTCCTTTCCTATGGGCTTTCTGCAGTGCGAACGCACCTCCGAAAAGGAAAGAAACCTACTCACGGCCTTAAAAGTCAACGGGACCTGGGATTCCCAGCCGGTCACCCATACTGGTACTTGCCAGGCCTCAAGCTGGCTGGCGGCAGCGATCTGACGAGAGCAGGCACATTCAGCTTAGAATGCCCGTTGACAGCTCCTCCTCCTTTCCTATGGGCTTTCTGCAGTGCGAACGCACCTCCGAAACGGAAAGAAACCTACTCACGGCCTTAAAAGTCAATGGGACCTGGGATTCCCAGCCGGTCACCCATACTGGTACTTGCCAGGCCTCAAGCTGGCTGGCGGCCGCGATCTGACGAGAGCAGGCACATTCAGCTTAGAATGCCCGTTGACAGCTCCTCCTCCTTTCCTATGGGCTTTCTGCAGTGCGAACGCACCTCCGAAAAGGAAAGCAACCTACTCACGGCCTTAAAAGTCAACGGGACCCGGGATTCCCAGCCGGTCACCCATACTGGTACTTGCCAGGCCTCAAGCTGGCTGGCGGCCGCGATCTGACGAGAGCAGGCACATTCAGCTTAGAATGCCCGTTGACAGCTCCTCCTCCTTTCCTATGGGCTTTCTGCAGTGCGAACGCACCTCCGAAAAGGAAAGCAACCTACTCACGGCCTTAAAAGTCAACGGGACCTGGGATTCCCAGCCGGTCACCCATACTGGTACTTGCCAGGCCTCAAGCTGGCTGGCGGCCGCGATCTGACGAGAGCAGGCACATTCAGCTTAGAATGCCCGTTGACAGCTCCTCCTCCTTTCCTATGGGCTTTCTGCAGTGCGAACGCACCTCCGAAACGGAAAGAAACCTACTCACGGCCTTAAAAGTCAACGGGACCTGGGATTCCCAGCCGGTCACCCATACTGGTACTTGCCAGGCCTCAAGCTGGCTGGCGGCCGCGATCTGACGAGAGCAGGCACATTCAGCTTAGAATGCCCGTTGACAGCTCCTCCTCCTTTCCTATGGGCTTTCTGCAGTGCGAACGCACCTCCGAAAAGGAAAGAAACCTACTCACGGCCTTAAAAGTCAACGGGACCTGGGATTCCCAGCCGGTCACCCATACTGGTACTTGCCAGGCCTCAAGCTGGCTGGCGGCCGCGATCTGACGAGAGCAGGCACATTCAGCTTAGAATGCCCGTTGACAGCTCCTCCTCCTTTCCTATGGGCTTTCTGCAGTGCGAACGCACCTCCGAAACGGAAAGAAACCTACTCACGGCCTTAAAAGTCAACGGGACCTGGGATTCCCAGCCGGTCACCCACACTGGTACTTGCCAGGCCTCAAGCTGGCTGGCGGCCGCGATCTGACGAGAGCAGGTACATTCAGCTTAGAATGCCCGTTGACAGCTCCTCCTCCTTTCCTATGGGCTTTCTGCAGTGCGAACGCACCTCCGAAAAGGAAAGCAACCTACTCACGGCCTTAAAAGTCAACGGGACCTGGGATTCCCAGCCGGTCACCCATACTGGTACTTGCCAGGCCTCAAGCTGGCTGGCGGCCGCGATCTGACGAGAGCAGGCACATTCAGCTTAGAATGCCCGTTGACAGCTCCTCCTCCTTTCCTATGGGCTTTCTGCAGTGCGAACGCACCTCCGAAAAGGAAAGAAACCTACTCACGGCCTTAAAAGTCAACGGGACCTGGGATTCCCAGCCGGTCACCCATACTGGTACTTGCCAGGCCTCAAGCTGGATGGCGGCCGCGATCTGACGAGAGCAGGCACATTCAGCTTAGAATGCCCGTTGACAGCTCCTCCTCCTTTCCTATGGGCTTTCTGCAGTGCGAACGCACCTCCGAAACGGAAAGAAACCTACTCACGGCCTTAAAAGTCAACGGGACCTGGGATTCCCAGCCGGTCACCCATACTGGTACTTGCCAGGCCTCAAGCTGGCTGGCGGCCGCGATCTGACGAGAGCAGGCACATTCAGCTTAGAATGCCCGTTGACAGCTCCTCCTCCTTTCCTATGGGCTTTCTGCAGTGCGAACGCACTTCCGAAAAGGAAAGAAACCTACTCACGGCCTTAAAAGTCAACGGGACCTGGGATTCCCAGCCGGTCACCCATACTGGTACTTGCCAGGCCTCAAGCTGGCTGGCGTCCGCGATCTGACGAGAGCAGGCACATTCAGCTTAGAATGCCCGTTGACAGCTCCTCCTCCTTTCCTATGGGCTTTCTGCAGTGCGAACGCACCTCCGAAAAGGAAAGCAACCTACTCACGGCCTTAAAAGTCAACGGGACCTGGGATTCCCAGCCGGTCACCCATACTGGTACTTGCCAGGCCTCAAGCTGGCTGGCGGCCGCGATCTGACGAGAGCAGGCACATTCAGCTTAGAATGCCCGTTGACAGCTCCTCCTCCTTTCCTATGGGCTTTCTGCAGTGCGAACGCACCTCCGAAAAGGAAAGAAACCTACTCACGGCCTTAAAAGTCAACGGGACCTGGGATTCCCAGCCGGTCACCCATACTGGTACTTGCCAGGCCTCAAGCTGGCTGGCGGCCGCGATCTGACGGGAGCAGGCACATTCAGCTTAGAATGCCCGTTGACAGCTCCTCCTCCTTTCCTATGGGCTTTCTGCAGTGCGAACGCACCTCCGAAACGGAAAGAAACCTACTCACGGCCTTAAAAGTCAATGGGACCTGGGATTCCCAGCCGGTCACCCATACTGGTACTTGCCAGGCCTCAAGCTGGCTGGCGGCCGCGATCTGACGAGAGCAGGTACATTCAGCTTAGAATGCCCGTTGACAGCTCCTCCTCCTTTCCTATGGGCTTTCTGCAGTGCGAACGCACCTACGAAAAGGAAAGCAACCTACTCACGGCCTTAAAAGTCAACGGGACCTGGGATTCCCAGCCGGTCACCCATACTGGTACTTGCCAGGCCTCAAGCTGGCTGGCGGCCGCGATCTGACGAGAGCAGGCACATTCAGCTTAGAATGCCCGTTGACAGCTCCTCCTCCTTTCCTATGGGCTTTCTGCAGTGCGAACGCACCTCCGAAAAGGAAAGCAACCTACTCACGGCCTTAAAAGTCAACGGGACCTGGGATTCCCAGCCGGTCACCCATACTGGTACTTGCCAGGCCTCAAGCTGGCTGGCGGCCGCGATCTGACGAGAGCAGGCACATTCAGCTTAGAATGCCCGTTGACAGCTCCTCCTCCTTTCCTATGGGCTTTCTACAGTGCGAACGCACCTCCGAAAAGGAAAGCAACCTACTCACGGCCTTAAAAGTCAACGGGACCTGGGATTCCCAGCCGGTCACCCATACTGGTACTTGCCAGGCCTCAAGCTGGCTGGCGGCCGCGATCTGACGAGAGCAGGCACATTCAGCTTAGAATGCCCGTTGACAGCTCCTCCTCCTTTCCTATGGGCTTTCTGCAGTGCGAACGCACCTCCGAAACGGAAAGAAACCTACTCACGGCCTTAAAAGTCAACGGGACCTGGGATTCCCAGCCGGTCACCCATACTGGTACTTGCCAGGCCTCAAGCTGGCTGGCGGCCGCAATCTGACAAGAGCAGGCACATTCAGCTTAGATTGCCCGTTGACAGCTCCTCCTCCTTTCCTATGGGCTTTCTGCAGTGCGAACGCACCTCCGAAAAGGAAAGAAACCTACTCACGGCCTTAAAAGTCAACTGGACCTGGGATTCCCAGCCGGTCACCCATACTGGTACTTGCCAGGCCTCAAGCTGGCTGGCGGCCGCAATCTGACGAGAGCAGGCACATTCAGCTTAGAATGCCCGTTGACAGCTCCTCCTCCTTTCCTATGGGCTTTCTGCAGTGCGAACGCACCTCCGAAAAGGAAAGAAACCTACTCACGGCCTTAAAAGTCAACGGGACCTGGGATTCCCAGCCGGTCACCCATACTGGTACTTGCCAGGCCTCAAGCTGGCTGGCGGCCGCGATCTGACGAGAGCAGGCACATTCAGCTTAGAATGCCCGTTGACAGCTCCTCCTCCTTTCCTATGGGCTTTCTGCAGTGCGAACGCACCTCCGAAAAGGAAAGAAACCTACTCACGGCCTTAAAAGTCAACGGGACCTGGGATTCCCAGCCGGTCACCCATACTGGTACTTGCCAGGCCTCAAGCTGGCTGGCGGCCACGATCTGACGAGAGCAGGCACATTCAGCTTAGAATGCCCGTTGACAGCTCCTCCTCCTTTCCTATGGGCTTTCTGCAGTGCGAACGCACCTCCGAAAAGGAAAGAAACCTACTCACGGCCTTAAAAGTCAACGGGACCTGGGATTCCCAGCCGGTCACCCATACTGGTACTTGCCAGGCCTCAAGCTGGCTGGCGGCCGCGATCTGACGAGAGCAGGCACATTCAGCTTAGAATGCCCGTTGACAGCTCCTCCTCCTTTCCTATGGGCTTTCTGCAGTGCGAACGCACTTCCGAAAAGGAAAGAAACCTACTCACGGCCTTAAAAGTCAACGGGACCTGGGATTCCCAGCCGGTCACCCATACTGGTACTTGCCAGGCCTCAAGCTGGCTGGCGGCCGCGATCTGACGAGAGCAGGCACATTCAGCTTAGAATGCCCGTTGACAGCTCCTCCTCCTTTCCTATGGGCTTTCTGCAGTGCGAACGCACCTCCGAAAAGGAAAGAAACCTACTCACGGCCTTAAAAGTCTAGGGGACCTGGGATTCCCAGCCGGTCACCCATACTGGTACTTGCCAGGCCTCAAGCTGGCTGGCGGCCGCAATCTGACGAGAGCAGGCACATTCAGCTTAGAATGCCCGTTGACAGCTCCTCCTCCTTTCCTATGGGCTTTCTGCAGTGCGAACGCACCTCCGAAAAGGAAAGAAACCTACTCACGGCCTTAAAAGTCAACGGGACCTGGGATTCCCAGCCGGTCACCCATACTGGTACTTGCCAGGCCTCAAGCTGGCTGGCGGCCGCGATCTGACGAGAGCAGGCACATTCAGCTTAGAATGCCCGTTGACAGCTCCTCCTCCTTTCCTATGGGCTTTCTGCAGTGCGAACGCACCTCCGAAACTGAAAGAAACCTACTCACGGCCTTAAAAGTCAACGGGACCTGGGATTCCCAGCCGGTCACCCATACTGGTACTTGCCAGGCCTCAAGCTGGCTGGCGGTCACGATCTGACGAGAGCAGGCACATTCAGCTTAGAATGCCCGTTGACAGCTCCTCCTCCTTTCCTATGGGCTTTCTGCAGTGCGAACGCACCTCCGAAAAGGAAAGAAACCTACTCACGGCCTTAAAAGTCAACGGGACCTGGGATTCCCAGCCGGTCACCCATACTGGTACTTGCCAGGCCTCAAGCTGGCTGGCGGCCGCGATCTGACGAGAGCAGGCACATTCAGCTTAGAATGCCCGTTGACAGCTCCTCCTCCTTTCCTATGGGCTTTCTGCAGTGCGAACGCACTTCCGAAAAGGAAAGAAACCTACTCACGGCCTTAAAAGTCAACGGGACCTGGGATTCCCAGCCGGTCACCCATACTGGTACTTGCCAGGCCTCAAGCTGGCTGGCGGCCGCGATCTGACGAGAGCAGGCACATTCAGCTTAGAATGCCCGTTGACAGCTCCTCCTCCTTTCCTATGGGCTTTCTGCAGTGCGAACGCACCTCCGAAAAGGAAAGCAACCTACTCACGGCCTTAAAAGTCAACGGGACCTGGGATTCCCAGCCGGTCACCCATACTGGTACTTGCCAGGCCTCAAGCTGGCTGGCGGCCGCGATCTGACGAGAGCAGGCACATTCAGCTTAGAATGCCCGTTGACAGCTCCTCCTCCTTTCCTATGGGCTTTCTGCAGTGCGAACGCACCTCCGAAAAGGAAAGAAACCTACTCACGGCCTTAAAAGTCAACGGGACCTGGGATTCCCAGCCGGTCACCCATACTGGTACTTGCCAGGCCTCAAGCTGGCTGGCGGCCGCGATCTGACGAGAGCAGGCACATTCAGCTTAGAATGCCCGTTGACAGCTCCTCCTCCTTTCCTATGGGCTTTCTGCAGTGCGAACGCACCTCCGAAACGGAAAGAAACCTACTCACGGCCTTAAAAGTCAATGGGACCTGGGATTCCCAGCCGGTCACCCATACTGGTACTTGCCAGGCCTCAAGCTGGCTGGCGGCCGCGATCTGACGAGAGCAGGTACATTCAGCTTAGAATGCCCGTTGACAGCTCCTCCTCCTTTCCTATGGGCTTTCTGCAGTGCGAACGCACCTCCGAAAAGGAAAGCAACCTACTCACGGCCTTAAAAGTCAACGGGACCTGGGATTCCCAGCCGGTCACCCATACTGGTACTTGCCAGGCCTCAAGCTGGCTGGCGGCCGCGATCTGACGAGAGCAGGCACATTCAGCTTAGAATGCCCGTTGACAGCTCCTCCTCCTTTCCTATGGGCTTTCTGCAGTGCGAACGCACCTCCGAAAAGGAAAGCAACCTACTCACGGCCTTAAAAGTCAACGGGACCTGGGATTCCCAGCCGGTCACCCATACTGGTACTTGCCAGGCCTCAAGCTGGCTGGCGGCCGCGATCTGACGAGAGCAGGCACATTCAGCTTAGAATGCCCGTTGACAGCTCCTCCTCCTTTCCTATGGGCTTTCTGCAGTGCGAACGCACCTCCGAAAAGGAAAGCAACCTACTCACGGCCTTAAAAGTCAACGGGACCTGGGATTCCCAGCCGGTCACCCATACTGGTACTTGCCAGGCCTCAAGCTGGCTGGCGGCCGCGATCTGACGAGAGCAGGCACATTCAGCTTAGAATGCCCGTTGACAGCTCCTCCTCCTTTCCTATGGGCTTTCTGCAGTGCGAACGCACCTCCGAAACGGAAAGAAACCTACTCACGGCCTTAAAAGTCAACGGGACCTGGGATTCCCAGCCGGTCACCCATACTGGTACTTGCCAGGCCTCAAGCTGGCTGGCGGCCGCGATCTGACGAGAGCAGGCACATTCAGCTTAGAATGCCCGTTGATAGCTCCTCCTCCTTTCCTATGGGCTTTCTGCAGTGCGAACGCACTTCCGAAAAGGAAAGAAACCTACTCACGGCCTTAAAAGTCAACGGGACCTGGGATTCCCAGCCGGTCACCCATACTGGTACTTGCCAGGCCTCAAGCTGGCTGGCGGCCGCGATCTGACAAGAGCAGGCACATTCAGCTTAGATTGCCCGTTGACAGCTCCTCCTCCTTTCCTATGGGCTTTCTGCAGTGCGAACGCACCTCCGAAAAGGAAAGAAACCTACTCACGGCCTTAAAAGTCAACTGGACCTGGGATTCCCAGCCGGTCACCCATACTGGTACTTGCCAGGCCTCAAGCTGGCTGGCGGCCGCGATCTGACGAGAGCAGGCACATTCAGCTTAGAATGCCCGTTGACAGCTCCTCCTCCTTTCCTATGGGCTTTCTGCAGTGCGAACGCACCTCCGAAAAGGAAAGAAACCTACTCACGGCCTTAAAAGTCAACGGGACCTGGGATTCCCAGCCGGTCACCCATACTGGTACTTGCCAGGCCTCAAGCTGGCTGGCGGCCGCGATCTGACGAGAGCAGGCACATTCAGCTTAGAATGCCCGTTGACAGCTCCTCCTCCTTTCCTATGGGCTTTCTGCAGTGCGAACGCACCTCCGAAAAGGAAAGAAACCTACTCACGGCCTTAAAAGTCAACGGGACCTGGGATTCCCAGCCGGTCACCCATACTGGTACTTGCCAGGCCTCAAGCTGGCTGGCGGCCACGATCTGACGAGAGCAGGCACATTCAGCTTAGAATGCCCGTTGACAGCTCCTCCTCCTTTCCTATGGGCTTTCTGCAGTGCGAACGCACCTCCGAAAAGGAAAGAAACCTACTCACGGCCTTAAAAGTCAACGGGACCTGGGATTCCCAGCCGGTCACCCATACTGGTACTTGCCAGGCCTCAAGCTGGCTGGCGGCCGCGATCTGACGAGAGCAGGCACATTCAGCTTAGAATGCCCGTTGACAGCTCCTCCTCCTTTCCTATGGGCTTTCTGCAGTGCGAACGCACTTCCGAAAAGGAAAGAAACCTACTCACGGCCTTAAAAGTCAACGGGACCTGGGATTCCCAGCCGGTCACCCATACTGGTACTTGCCAGGCCTCAAGCTGGCTGGCGGCCGCGATCTGACGAGAGCAGGCACATTCAGCTTAGAATGCCCGTTGACAGCTCCTCCTCCTTTCCTATGGGCTTTCTGCAGTGCGAACGCACCTCCGAAAAGGAAAGAAACCTACTCACGGCCTTAAAAGTCAACGGGACCTGGGATTCCCAGCCGGTCACCCATACTGGTACTTGCCAGGCCTCAAGCTGGCTGGCGGCCGCGATCTGACGAGAGCAGGCACATTCAGCTTAGAATGCCCGTTGATAGCTCCTCCTCCTTTCCTATGGGCTTTCTGCAGTGCGAACGCACTTCCGAAAAGGAAAGAAACCTACTCACGGCCTTAAAAGTCAACGGGACCTGGGATTCCCAACCGGTCACCCATACTGGTACTTGCCAGGCCTCAAGCTGGCTGGCGGCCGCGATCTGACGAGAGCAGGCACATTCAGCTTAGATTGCCCGTTGACAGCTCCTCCTCCTTTCCTATGGGCTTTCTGCAGTGCGAACGCACCTCCGAAAAGGAAAGAAACCTACTCACGGCCTTAAAAGTCAACTGGACCTGGGATTCCCAGCCGGTCACCCATACTGGTACTTGCCAGGCCTCAAGCTGGCTGGCGGCCGCGATCTGACGAGAGCAGGCACATTCAGCTTAGAATGCCCGTTGACAGCTCCTCCTCCTTTCCTATGGGCTTTCTGCAGTGCGAACGCACTTCCGAAAAGGAAAGAAACCTACTCACGGCCTTAAAAGTCAACGGGACCTGGGATTCCCAGCCGGTCACCCATACTGGTACTTGCCAGGCCTCAAGCTGGCTGGCGGCCGCGATCTGACGAGAGCAGGCACATTCAGCTAAGAATGCCCGTTGACAGCTGCTCCTCCTCCTTTCCTATGGGCTTTCTGCAGTGCGAACGCACCTCCGAAAAGGAAAGAAACCTACTCACGGCCTTAAAAGTCAACGGGACCTGGGATTCCCAGCCGGTGACCCATACTGGTACTTGCCAGGCCTCAAGCTGGCTGGCGGCCGCGATCTGACGAGAGCAGGCACATTCAGCTTAGAATGCCCGTTGACAGCTCCTCCTCCTTTCCTATGGGCTTTCTGCAGTGCGAACGCACCTCCGAAACGGAAAGAAACCTACTCACGGCCTTAAAAGTCAATGGGACCTGGGATTCCCAGCCGGTCACCCATACTGGTACTTGCCAGGCCTCAAGCTGGCTGGCGGCCACGATCTGACGAGAGCAGGTACATTCAGCTTAGAATGCCCGTTGACAGCTCCTCCTCCTTTCCTATGGGCTTTCTGCAGTGCGAACGCACCTCCGAAAAGGAAAGCAACCTACTCACGGCCTTAAAAGTCAACGGGACCTGGGATTCCCAGCCGGTCACCCATACTGGTACTTGCCAGGCCTCAAGCTGGCTGGCGGCCGCGTTCTGACGAGAGCAGGCACATTCAGCTTAGAATGCCCGTTGACAGCTCCTCCTCCTTTCCTATGGGCTTTCTGCAGTGCGAACGCACCTCCGAAAAGGAAAGCAACCTACTCACGGCCTTAAAAGTCAACGGGACCTGGGATTCCCAGCCGGTCACCCATACTGGTACTTGCCAGGCCTCAAGCTGGCTGGCGGCCGCGATCTGACGAGAGCAGGCACATTCAGCTTAGAATGCCCGTTGACAGCTCCTCCTCCTTTCCTATGGGCTTTCTGCAGTGCGAACGCACCTCCGAAAAGGAAAGAAAACTACTCACGGCCTTAAAAGTCAACGGGACCTGGGATTCCCAGCCGGTCACCCATACTGGTACTTGCCAGGCCTCAAGCTGGCTGGCGGCCGCGATCTGACGAGAGCAGGCACATTCAGCTTAGAATGCCCGTTGACAGCTCCTCCTCCTTTCCTATGGGCTTTCTGCAGTGCGAACGCACCTCCGAAAAGGAAAGAAACCTACTCACGGCCTTAAAAGTCAACGGGACCTGGGATTCCCAGCCGGTCACCCATACTGGTACTTGCCAGGCCTCAAGCTGGCTGGCGGCCGCGATCTGACGAGAGCAGGCACATTCAGCCTAGAATGCCCATTGACAGCTCCTCCTCCTTTCCTATGGGCTTTCTGCAGTGCGAACGCACCTCCGAAAAGGAAAGAAACCTACTCACGGCCTTAAAAGTCAACGGGACCTGGGATTCCCAGCCGGTCACCCATACTGGTACTTGCCAGGCCTCAAGCTGGCTGGCGGCCGCGGTCTGACGAGAGCAGGCACATTCAGCTTAGAATGCCCGTTGACAGCGCCTCCTCCTTTCCTATGGGCTTTCTGCAGTGCGAACGCACCTCCGAAAAGGAAAGAAACCTACTCACGGCCTTAAAAGTCAACGGGACCTGGGATTCCCAGCCGGTCACCCATACTGGTACTTGCCAGGCCTCAAGCTGGCTGGCGGCTGCGATCTGACGAGAGCAGGCACATTCAGATTAGAATGCCCGTTGACAGCTCCTCCTCCTTTCCTATGGGCTTTCTGCAGTGCGAACGCACCTCCGAAAAGGAAAGAAACCTACTCACGGCCTTAAAAGTCAACGGGACCTGGGATTCCCAGCCGGTCACCCATACTGGTACTTGCCAGGCCTCAAGCTGGCTGGCGGCCGCGATCTGACGAGAGCAGGCACATTCAGCTTAGAATGCCCGTTGACAGCTTCTCCTCCTTTCCTATGGGCTTTCTGCAGTGCGAACGCACCTCCGAAAAGGAAAGAAACCTACTCACGGCCTTAAAAGTCAACGGGACCTGGGATTCCCAGCCGGTCACCCATACTGGTACTTGCCAGGCCTCAAGCTGGCTGGCGGCCGCGATCTGACGAGAGCAGGCACATTCAGCTTAGAATGCCGTTGACAGCTCCTCCTCCTTTGCTATGGGCTTTCTGCAGTGCGAACGCACCTCCGAAAAGGAAAGAAAACTACTCACGGCCTTAAAAGTCAACGGGACCTGGGATTCCCAGCCGGTCACCCATACTGGTACTTGCCAGGCCTCAAGCTGGCTGGCGGCCGCGATCTGACGAGAGCAGGCACATTCAGCTTAGAATGCCCGTTGACAGCTCCTCCTCCTTTCCTATGGGCTTTCTGCAGTGCGAACGCACCTCCGAAAAGGAAAGAAACCTACTCACGGCCTTAAAAGTCAACGGGACCTGGGATTCCCAGCCGGTCACCCATACTGGTACTTGCCAGGCCTCAAGCTGGCTGGCGGCCGCGATCTGACGAGAGCAGGCACATTCAGCCTAGAATGCCCATTGACAGCTCCTCCTCCTTTCCTATGGGCTTTCTGCAGTGCGAACGCACCTCCGAAAAGGAAAGAAACCTACTCACGGCCTTAAAAGTCAACGGGACCTGGGATTCCCAGCCGGTCACCCATACTGGTACTTGCCAGGCCTCAAGCTGGCTGGCGGCCGCGGTCTGACGAGAGCAGGCACATTCAGCTTAGAATGCCCGTTGACAGCGCCTCCTCCTTTCCTATGGGCTTTCTGCAGTGCGAACGCACCTCCGAAAAGGAAAGAAACCTACTCACGGCCTTAAAAGTCAACGGGACCTGGGATTCCCAGCCGGTCACCCATACTGGTACTTGCCAGGCCTCAAGCTGGCTGGCGGCTGCGATCTGACGAGAGCAGGCACATTCAGATTAGAATGCCCGTTGACAGCTCCTCCTCCTTTCCTATGGGCTTTCTGCAGTGCGAACGCACCTCCGAAAAGGAAAGAAACCTACTCACGGCCTTAAAAGTCAACGGGACCTGGGATTCCCAGCCGGTCACCCATACTGGTACTTGCCAGGCCTCAAGCTGGCTGGCGGCCGCGATCTGACGAGAGCAGGCACATTCAGCTTAGAATGCCCGTTGACAGCTTCTCCTCCTTTCCTATGGGCTTTCTGCAGTGCGAACGCACCTCCGAAAAGGAAAGAAACCTACTCACGGCCTTAAAAGTCAACGGGACCTGGGATTCCCAGCCGGTCACCCATACTGGTACTTGCCAGGCCTCAAGCTGGCTGGCGGCCGCGATCTGACGAGAGCAGGCACATTCAGCTTAGAATGCCGTTGACAGCTCCTCCTCCTTTGCTATGGGCTTTCTGCAGTGCGAACGCACCTCCGAAACGGAAAGGAACCTACTCACGGCCTTAAAAGTCAACGGGACCTGGGATTCCCAGCCGGTCACCCATACTGGTACTTGCCAGGCCTCAAGCTGCCTGGCGGGCGCGATCTGACGAGAGCAGGCACATTCAGCTTAGAATGCCCGTTGACAGCTCCTCCTCCTTTCCTATGGGCTTTCTGCAGTGCGAACGCACCTCCGAAAAGGAAAGAAACCTACTCACGGCCTTAAAAGTCAACGGGACCTGGGATTCCCAGCCGGTCACCCATACTGGTACTTGCCAGGCCTCAAGCTGGCTGGCGGCCGCGATCTGACGAGAGCAGGCACAATCAGCTTAGAATGCCCGTTGACAGCTCCTCCTCCTTTCCTATGGGCTTTCTGCAGTGCGAACGCACCTCCGAAACGGAAAGAAACCTACTCACGGCCTTAAAAGTCAACGGGACCTGGGATTCCCAGCCGGTCACCCATACTGGTACTTGCCAGGCCTCAAGCTGGCTGGCGGCCGCGATCTGACGAGAGCAGGCACATTCAGCTTAGAATCCCCGTTGACAGCTCCTCCTCCTTTCCTATGGGCTTTCTGCAGTGCGAACGCACCTCCGAAAAGGAAAGAAAACTACTCACGGCCTTAAAAGTCAACGGGACCTGGGATTCCCAGCCGGTCACCCATACTGGTACTTGCCAGGCCTCAAGCTGGCTGGCGGCCGCGATCTGACGAGAGCAGGCACATTCAGCTTAGAATGCCTGTTGACAGCTCCTCCTCCTTTCCTATGGGCTTTCTGCAGTGCGAACGCACCTCCGAAAAGGAAAGAAACCTACTCACGGCCTTAAAAGTCAACGGGACCTGGGATTCCCAGCCGGTCACCCATACTGGTACTTGCCAGGCCTCAAGCTGGCTGGCGGCCGCGATCTGACGAGAGCAGGCACATTCAGCCTAGAATGCCCATTGACAGCTCCTCCTCCTTTCCTATGGGCTTTCTGCAGTGCGAACGCACCTCCGAAAAGGAAAGAAACCTACTCACAGCCTTAAAAGTCAACGGGACCTGGGATTCCCAGCCGGTCACCCATACTGGTACTTGCCAGGCCTCAAGCTGGCTGGCGGCCGCGGTCTGACGAGAGCAGGCACATTCAGCTTAGAATGCCCGTTGACAGCTCCTCCTCCTTTCCTATGGGCTTTCTGCAGTGCGAACGCACCTCCGAAAAGGAAAGCAACCTACTCACGGCCTTAAAAGTCAACGGGACCTGGGATTCCCAGCCGGTCACCCATACTGGTACTTGCCAGGCCTCAAGCTGGCTGGCGGCCGCGATCTGACGAGAGCAGGCACATTCAGCTTAGAATGCCCGTTGACAGCTCCTCCTCCTTTCCTATGGGCTTTCTGCAGTGCGAACGCACCTCCGAAAAGGAAAGAAACCTACTCACGGCCTTAAAAGTCAACGGGACCTGGGATTCCCAGCCGGTCACCCATACTGGTACTTGCCAGGCCTCAAGCTGGCTGGCGGCCGAGATCTGACGAGAGCAGGCACATTCAGCTTAGAATGCCCGTTGACAGCTCCTCCTCCTTTCCTATGGGCTTTCTGCAGTGCGAACGCACCTCCGAAAAGGAAAGAAACCTACTCACGGCCTTAAAAGTCAACGGGACCTGGGATTCCCAGCCGGTCACCCATACTGGTACTTGCCAGGCCTCAAGCTGGCTGGCGGCCGCGATCTGACGAGAGCAGGCACATTCAGCTTAGAATGCCCGTTGACAGCTCCTCCTCCTTTCCTATGGGCTTTCTGCAGTGCGAACGCACCTCCGAAACGGAAAGAAACCTACTCACGGCCTTAAAAGTCAACGGGACCTGGGATTCCCAGCCGGTCACCCATACTGGTACTTGCCAGGCCTCAAGCTGGCTGGCGGCCGCGATCTGACGAGAGCAGGCACATTCAGCTTAGAATGCCCGTTGACAGCTCCTCCTCCTTTGCTATGGGCTTTCTGCAGTGCGAACGCACCTCCGAAACGGAAAGGAACCTACTCACGGCCTTAAAAGTCAACGGGACCTGGGATTCCCAGCCGGTCACCCATACTGGTACTTGCCAGGCCTCAAGCTGCCTGGCGGGCCGCGATCTGACGAGAGCAGGCACATTCAGCTTAGAATGCCCGTTGACAGCTCCTCCTCCTTTCCTATGGGCTTTCTGCAGTGCGAACGCACCTCCGAAAAGGAAAGAAACCTACTCACGGCCTTAAAAGTCAACGGGACCTGGGATTCCCAGCCGGTCACCCATACTGGTACTTGCCAGGCCTCAAGCTGGCTGGCGGCCGCGATCTGACGAGAGCAGGCACAATCAGCTTAGAATGCCCGTTGACAGCTCCTCCTCCTTTCCTATGGGCTTTCTGCAGTGCGAACGCACCTCCGAAACGGAAAGAAACCTACTCACGGCCTTAAAAGTCAACGGGACCTGGGATTCCCAGCCGGTCACCCATACTGGTACTTGCCAGGCCTCAAGCTGGCTGGCGGCCGCGATCTGACGAGAGCAGGCACATTCAGCTTAGAATGCCCGTTGACAGCTCCTCCTCCTTTCCTATGGGCTTTCTGCAGTGCGAACGCACCTCCGAAAAGGAAAGAAACCTACTCACGGCCTTAAAAGTCAACGGGACCTGGGATTCCCAGCCGGTCACCCATACTGGTACTTGCCAGGCCTCAAGCTGGCTGGCGGCCGCGATCTGACGAGAGCAGGCACATTCAGCTTAGAATGCCCGTTGACAGCTCCTCCTCCTTTCCTATGGGCTTTCTGCAGTGCGAACGCACCTCCGAAAAGGAAAGAAAACTACTCACGGCCTTAAAAGTCAACGGGACCTGGGATTCCCAGCCGGTCACCCATACTGGTACTTGCCAGGCCTCAAGCTGGCTGGCGGCCGCGATCTGACGAGAGCAGGCACATTCAGCTTAGAATGCCCGTTGACAGCTCCTCCTCCTTTCCTATGGGCTTTCTGCAGTGCGAACGCACCTCCGAAAAGGAAAGAAACCTACTCACGGCCTTAAAAGTCAACGGGACCTGGGATTCCCAGCCGGTCACCAATACTGGTACTTGCCAGGCCTCAAGCTGGCTGGCGGCCGCGATCTGACGAGAGCAGGCACATTCAGCCTAGAATGCCCATTGACAGCTCCTCCTCCTTTCCTATGGGCTTTCTGCAGTGCGAACGCACCTCCGAAAAGGAAAGAAACCTACTCACAGCCTTAAAAGTCAACGGGACCTGGGATTCCCAGCCGGTCACCCATACTGGTACTTGCCAGGCCTCAAGCTGGCTGGCGGCCGCGGTCTGACGAGAGCAGGCACATTCAGCTTAGAATGCCCGTTGACAGCTCCTCCTCCTTTCCTATGGGCTTTCTGCAGTGCGAACGCACCTCCGAAAAGGAAAGCAACCTACTCACGGCCTTAAAAGTCAAGTGGGACCTGGGATTCCCAGCCGGTCACCCATACTGGTACTTGCCAGGCCTCAAGCTGGCTGGCGGCCGCGATCTGACGAGAGCAGGCACATTCAGCTTAGAATGCCCGTTGACAGCTCCTCCTCCTTTCCTATGGGCTTTCTGCAGTGCGAACGCACCTCCGAAAAGGAAAGAAACCTACTCACGGCCTTAAAAGTCAACGGGACCTGGGATTCCCAGCCGGTCACCCATACTGGTACTTGCCAGGCCTCAAGCTGGCTGGCGGCCGCGATCTGACGAGAGCAGGCACATTCAGCTTAGAATGCCCGTTGACAGCTCCTCCTCCTTTCCTATGGGCTTTCTGCAGTGCGAACGCACCTCCGAAAAGGAAAGAAACCTACTCACGGCCTTAAAAGTCAACGGGACCTGGGATTCCCAGCCGGTCACCCATACTGGTACTTGCCAGGCCTCAAGCTGGCTGGCGGCCGCGATCTGACGAGAGCAGGCACATTCAGCTTAGAATGCCCGTTGACAGCTCCTCCTCCTTTCCTATGGGCTTTCTGCAGTGCGAACGCACCTCCGAAACGGAAAGAAACCTACTCACGGCCTTAAAAGTCAACGGGACCTGGGATTCCCAGCCGGTCACCCATACTGGTACTTGCCAGGCCTCAAGCTGGCTGGCGGCCGCGATCTGACGAGAGCAGGCACATTCAGCTTAGAATGCCCGTTGACAGCTCCTCCTCCTTTCCTATGGGCTTTCTGCAGTGCGAACGCACCTCCGAAAAGGAAATAAACCTACTCACGGCCTTAAAAGTCAACGGGACCTGGGATTCCCAGCCGGTCACCCATACTGGTACTTGCCAGGCCTCAAGCTGGCTGGCGGCCGCGATCTGACGAGAGCAGGCACATTCAGCCTAGAATGCCCATTGACAGCTCCTCCTCCTTTCCTATGGGCTTTCTGCAGTGCGAACGCACCTCCGAAAAGGAAAGAAACCTACTCACAGCCTTAAAAGTCAACGGGACCTGGGATTCCCAGCCGGTCACCCATACTGGTACTTGCCAGGCCTCAAGCTGGCTGGCGGCCGCGGTCTGACGAGAGCAGGCACATTCAGCTTAGAATGCCCGTTGACAGCTCCTCCTCCTTTCCTATGGGCTTTCTGCAGTGCGAACGCACCTCCGAAAAGGAAAGAAACCTACTCACGGCCTTAAAAGTCAACGGGACCTGGGATTCCCAGCCGGTCACCCATACTGGTACTTGCCAGGCCTCAAGCTGGCTGGCGGCCGCGATCTGACGAGAGCAGGCACATTCAGCTTAGAATGCCCGTTGACAGCTCCTCCTCCTTTGCTATGGGCTTTCTGCAGTGCGAACGCACCTCCGAAACGGAAAGGAACCTACTCACGGCCTTAAAAGTCAACGGGACCTGGGATTCCCAGCCGGTCACCCATACTGGTACTTGCCAGGCCTCAAGCTGCCTGGCGGGCGCGATCTGACGAGAGCAGGCACATTCAGCTTAGAATGCCCGTTGACAGCTCCTCCTCCTTTCCTATGGGCTTTCTGCAGTGCGAACGCACCTCCGAAAAGGAAAGAAACCTACTCACGGCCTTAAAAGTCAACGGGACCTGGGATTCCCAGCCGGTCACCCATACTGGTACTTGCCAGGCCTCAAGCTGGCTGGCGGCCACGATCTGACGAGAGCAGGCACAATCAGCTTAGAATGCCCGTTGACAGCTCCTCCTCCTTTCCTATGGGCTTTCTGCAGTGCGAACGCACCTCCGAAACGGAAAGAAACCTACTCACGGCCTTAAAAGTCAACGGGACCTGGGATTCCCAGCCGGTCACCCATACTGGTACTTGCCAGGCCTCAAGCTGGCTGGCGGCCGCGATCTGACGAGAGCAGGCACATTCAGCTTAGAATGCCCGTTGACAGCTCCTCCTCCTTTCCTATGGGCTTTCTGCAGTGCGAACGCACCTCCGAAAAGGAAAGAAACCTACTCACGGCCTTAAAAGTCAACGGGACCTGGGATTCCCAGCCGGTCACCCATACTGGTACTTGCCAGGCCTCAAGCTGGCTGGCGGCCGCGATCTGACGAGAGCAGGCACATTCAGCTTAGAATGCCCGTTGACAGCTCCTCCTCCTTTCCTATGGGCTTTCTGCAGTGCGAACGCACCTCCGAAAAGGAAAGAAAACTACTCACGGCCTTAAAAGTCAACGGGACCTGGGATTCCCAGCCGGTCACCCATACTGGTACTTGCCAGGCCTCAAGCTGGCTGGCGGCCGCGATCTGACGAGAGCAGGCACATTCAGCTTAGAATGCCCGTTGACAGCTCCTCCTCCTTTCCTATGGGCTTTCTGCAGTGCGAACGCACCTCCGAAAAGGAAAGAAACCTACTCACGGCCTTAAAAGTCAACGGGACCTGGGATTCCCAGCCGGTCACCCATACTGGTACTTGCCAGGCCTCAAGCTGGCTGGCGGCCGCGATCTGACGAGAGCAGGCACATTCAGCCTAGAATGCCCATTGACAGCTCCTCCTCCTTTCCTATGGGCTTTCTGCAGTGCGAACGCACCTCCGAAAAGGAAAGAAACCTACTCACAGCCTTAAAAGTCAACGGGACCTGGGATTCCCAGCCGGTCACCCATACTGGTACTTGCCAGGCCTCAAGCTGGCTGGCGGCCGCGGTCTGACGAGAGCAGGCACATTCAGCTTAGAATGCCCGTTGACAGCTCCTCCTCCTTTCCTATGGGCTTTCTGCAGTGCGAACGCACCTCCGAAAAGGAAAGCAACCTACTCACGGCCTTAAAAGTCAACGGGACCTGGGATTCCCAGCCGGTCACCCATACTGGTACTTGCCAGGCCTCAAGCTGGCTGGCGGCCGAGATCTGACGAGAGCAGGCACATTCAGCTTAGAATGCCCGTTGACAGCTCCTCCTCCTTTCCTATGGGCTTTCTGCAGTGCGAACGCACCTCCGAAAAGGAAAGAAACCTACTCACGGCCTTAAAAGTCAACGGGACCTGGGATTCCCAGCCGGTCACCCATACTGGTACTTGCCAGGCCTCAAGCTGGCTGGCGGCCGCGATCTGACGAGAGCAGGCACATTCAGCTTAGAATGCCCGTTGACAGCTCCTCCTCCTTTCCTATGGGCTTTCTGCAGTGCGAACGCACCTCGGAAACGGAAAGAAACCTACTCACGGCCTTAAAAGTCAACGGGACCTGGGATTCCCAGCCGGTCACCCATACTGGTACTTGCCAGGCCTCAAGCTGGCTGGCGGCCGCGATCTGACGAGAGCAGGCACATTCAGCTTAGAATGCCCGTTGACAGCTCCTCCTCCTTTGCTATGGGCTTTCTGCAGTGCGAACGCACCTCCGAAACGGAAAGGAACCTACTCACGGCCTTAAAAGTCAACGGGACCTGGGATTCCCAGCCGGTCACCCATACTGGTACTTGCCAGGCCTCAAGCTGCCTGGCGGGCGCGATCTGACGAGAGCAGGCACATTCAGCTTAGAATGCCCGTTGACAGCTCCTCCTCCTTTCCTATGGGCTTTCTGCAGTGCGAACGCACCTCCGAAAAGGAAAGAAACCTACTCACGGCCTTAAAAGTCAACGGGACCTGGGATTCCCAGCCGGTCACCCATACTGGTACTTGCCAGGCCTCAAGCTGGCTGGCGGCCGCGATCTGACGAGAGCAGGCACAATCAGCTTAGAATGCCCGTTGACAGCTCCTCCTCCTTTCCTATGGGCTTTCTGCAGTGCGAACGCACCTCCGAAACGGAAAGAAACCTACTCACGGCCTTAAAAGTCAACGGGACCTGGGATTCCCAGCCGGTCACCCATACTGGTACTTGCCAGGCCTCAAGCTGGCTGGCGGCCGCGATCTGACGAGAGCAGGCACATTCAGCTTAGAATGCCCGTTGACAGCTCCTCCTCCTTTCCTATGGGCTTTCTGCAGTGCGAACGCACCTCCGAAAAGGAAAGAAACCTACTCACGGCCTTAAAAGTCAACGGGACCTGGGATTCCCAGCCGGTCACCCATACTGGTACTTGCCAGGCCTCAAGCTGGCTGGCGGCCGCGATCTGACGAGAGCAGGCACATTCAGCTTAGAATGCCCGTTGACAGCTCCTCCTCCTTTCCTATGGGCTTTCTGCAGTGCGAACGCACCTCCGAAAAGGAAAGAAAACTACTCACGGCCTTAAAAGTCAACGGGACCTGGGATTCCCAGCCGGTCACCCATACTGGTACTTGCCAGGCCTCAAGCTGGCTGGCGGCCGCGATCTGACGAGAGCAGGCACATTCAGCTTAGAATGCCCGTTGACAGCTCCTCCTCCTTTCCTATGGGCTTTCTGCAGTGCGAACGCACCTCCGAAAAGGAAAGAAACCTACTCACGGCCTTAAAAGTCAACGGGACCTGGGATTCCCAGCCGGTCACCCATACTGGTACTTGCCAGGCCTCAAGCTGGCTGGCGGCCGCGATCTGACGAGAGCAGGCACATTCAGCCTAGAATGCCCATTGACAGCGCCTCCTCCTTTCCTATGGGCTTTCTGCAGTGCGAACGCACCTCCGAAAAGGAAAGAAACCTACTCACAGCCTTAAAAGTCAACGGGACCTGGGATTCCCAGCCGGTCACCCATACTGGTACTTGCCAGGCCTCAAGCTGGCTGGCGGCCGCGGTCTGACGAGAGCAGGCACATTCAGCTTAGAATGCCCGTTGACAGCTCCTCCTCCTTTCCTATGGGCTTTCTGCAGTGCGAACGCACCTCCGAAAAGGAAAGAAACCTACTCACGGCCTTAAAAGTCAACGGGACCTGGGATTCCCAGCCGGTCACCCATACTGGTACTTGCCAGGCCTCAAGCTGGCTGGCGGCCGCGATCTGACGAGAGCAGGCACATTCAGCTTAGAATGCCCGTTGACAGCTCCTCCTCCTTTGCTATGGGCTTTCTGCAGTGCGAACGCACCTCCGAAACGGAAAGGAACCTACTCACGGCCTTAAAAGTCAACGGGACCTGGGATTCCCAGCCGGTCACCCATACTGGTACTTGCCAGGCCTCAAGCTGCCTGGCGGGCGCGATCTGACGAGAGCAGGCACATTCAGCTTAGAATGCCCGTTGACAGCTCCTCCTCCTTTCCTATGGGCTTTCTGCAGTGCGAACGCACCTCCGAAAAGGAAAGAAACCTACTCACGGCCTTAAAAGTCAACGGGACCTGGGATTCCCAGCCGGTCACCCATACTGGTACTTGCCAGGCCTCAAGCTGGCTGGCGGCCGCGATCTGACGAGAGCAGGCACAATCAGCTTAGAATGCCCGTTGACAGCTCCTCCTCCTTTCCTATGGGCTTTCTGCAGTGCGAACGCACCTCCGAAACGGAAAGAAACCTACTCACGGCCTTAAAAGTCAACGGGACCTGGGATTCCCAGCCGGTCACCCATACTGGTACTTGCCAGGCCTCAAGCTGGCTGGCGGCCGCGATCTGACGAGAGCAGGCACATTCAGCTTAGAATGCCCGTTGACAGCTCCTCCTCCTTTCCTATGGGCTTTCTGCAGTGCGAACGCACCTCCGAAAAGGAAAGAAACCTACTCACGGCCTTAAAAGTCAACGGGACCTGGGATTCCCAGCCGGTCACCCATACTGGTACTTGCCAGGCCTCAAGCTGGCTGGCGGCCGCGATCTGACGAGAGCAGGCACATTCAGCTTAGAATGCCCGTTGACAGCTCCTCCTCCTTTCCTATGGGCTTTCTGCAGTGCGAACGCACCTCCGAAAAGGAAAGAAAACTACTCACGGCCTTAAAAGTCAACGGGACCTGGGATTCCCAGCCGGTCACCCATACTGGTACTTGCCAGGCCTCAAGCTGGCTGGCGGCCGCGATCTGACGAGAGCAGGCACATTCAGCTTAGAATGCCCGTTGACAGCTCCTCCTCCTTTCCTATGGGCTTTCTGCAGTGCGAACGCACCTCCGAAAAGGAAAGAAACCTACTCACGGCCTTAAAAGTCAACGGGACCTGGGATTCCCAGCCGGTCACCCATACTGGTACTTGCCAGGCCTCAAGCTGGCTGGCGGCCGCGATCTGACGAGAGCAGGCACATTCAGCCTAGAATGCCCATTGACAGCTCCTCCTCCTTTCCTATGGGCTTTCTGCAGTGCGAACGCACCTCCGAAAAGGAAAGAAACCTACTCACAGCCTTAAAAGTCAACGGGACCTGGGATTCCCAGCCGGTCACCCATACTGGTACTTGCCAGGCCTCAAGCTGGCTGGCGGCCGCGGTCTGACGAGAGCAGGCACATTCAGCTTAGAATGCCCGTTGACAGCTCCTCCTCCTTTCCTATGGGCTTTCTGCAGTGCGAACGCACCTCCGAAAAGGAAAGCAACCTACTCACGGCCTTAAAAGTCAATGGGACCTGGGATTCCCAGCCGGTCACCCATACTGGTACTTGCCAGGCCTCAAGCTGGCTGGCGGCCGAGATCTGACGAGAGCAGGCACATTCAGCTTAGAATGCCCGTTGACAGCTCCTCCTCCTTTCCTATGGGCTTTCTGCAGTGCGAACGCACCTCCGAAAAGGAAAGAAACCTACTCACGGCCTTAAAAGTCAACGGGACCTGGGATTCCCAGCCGGTCACCCATACTGGTACTTGCCAGGCCTCAAGCTGGCTGGCGGCCGCGATCTGACGAGAGCAGGCACATTCAGCTTAGAATGCCCGTTGACAGCTCCTCCTCCTTTCCTATGGGCTTTCTGCAGTGCGAACGCACCTCCGAAACGGAAAGAAACCTACTCACGGCCTTAAAAGTCAACGGGACCTGGGATTCCCAGCCGGTCACCCATACTGGTACTTGCCAGGCCTCAAGCTGGCTGGCGGCCGCGATCTGACGAGAGCAGGCACATTCAGCTTAGAATGCCCGTTGACAGCTCCTCCTCCTTTGCTATGGGCTTTCTGCAGTGCGAACGCACCTCCGAAACGGAAAGGAACCTACTCACGGCCTTAAAAGTCAACGGGACCTGGGATTCCCAGCCGGTCACCCATACTGGTACTTGCCAGGCCTCAAGCTGCCTGGCGGGCGCGATCTGACGAGAGCAGGCACATTCAGCTTAGAATGCCCGTTGACAGCTCCTCCTCCTTTCCTATGGGCTTTCTGCAGTGCGAACGCACCTCCGAAAAGGAAAGAAACCTACTCACGGCCTTAAAAGTCAACGGGACCTGGGATTCCCAGCCGGTCACCCATACTGGTACTTGCCAGGCCTCAAGCTGGCTGGCGGCCGCGATCTGACGAGAGCAGGCACAATCAGCTTAGAATGCCCGTTGACAGCTCCTCCTCCTTTCCTATGGGCTTTCTGCAGTGCGAACGCACCTCCGAAACGGAAAGAAACCTACTCACGGCCTTAAAAGTCAACGGGACCTGGGATTCCCAGCCGGTCACCCATACTGGTACTTGCCAGGCCTCAAGCTGGCTGGCGGCCGCGATCTGACGAGAGCAGGCACATTCAGCTTAGAATGCCCGTTGACAGCTCCTCCTCCTTTCCTATGGGCTTTCTGCAGTGCGAACGCACCTCCGAAAAGGAAAGAAACCTACTCACGGCCTTAAAAGTCAACGGGACCTGGGATTCCCAGCCGGTCACCCATACTGGTACTTGCCAGGCCTCAAGCTGGCTGGCGGCCGCGATCTGACGAGAGCAGGCACATTCAGCTTAGAATGCCCGTTGACAGCTCCTCCTCCTTTCCTATGGGCTTTCTGCAGTGCGAACGCACCTCCGAAAAGGAAAGAAAACTACTCACGGCCTTAAAAGTCAACGGGACCTGGGATTCCCAGCCGGTCACCCATACTGGTACTTGCCAGGCCTCAAGCTGGCTGGCGGCCGCGATCTGACGAGAGCAGGCACATTCAGCTTAGAATGCCCGTTGACAGCTCCTCCTCCTTTCCTATGGGCTTTCTGCAGTGCGAACGCACCTCCGAAAAGGAAAGAAACCTACTCACGGCCTTAAAAGTCAACGGGACCTGGGATTCCCAGCCGGTCACCCATACTGGTACTTGCCAGGCCTCAAGCTGGCTGGCGGCCGCGATCTGACGAGAGCAGGCAAATTCAGCCTAGAATGCCCATTGACAGCTCCTCCTCCTTTCCTATGGGCTTTCTGCAGTGCGAACGCACCTCCGAAAAGGAAAGAAACCTACTCACAGCCTTAAAAGTCAACGGGACCTGGGATTCCCAGCCGGTCACCCATACTGGTACTTGCCAGGCCTCAAGCTGGCTGGCGGCCGCGGTCTGACGAGAGCAGGCACATTCAGCTTAGAATGCCCGTTGACAGCTCCTCCTCCTTTCCTATGGGCTTTCTGCAGTGCGAACGCACCTCCGAAAAGGAAAGCAACCTACTCACGGCCTTAAAAGTCAACGGGACCTGGGATTCCCAGCCGGTCACCCATACTGGTACTTGCCAGGCCTCAAGCTGGCTGGCGGCCGCGATCTGACGAGAGCAGGCACATTCAGCTTAGAAGGCCCGTTGACAGCTCCTCCTCCTTTCCTATGGGCTTTCTGCAGTGCGAACGCACCTCCGAAAAGGAAAGAAACCTACTCACGGCCTTAAAAGTCAACGGGACCTGGGATTCCCAGCCGGTCACCCATACTGGTACTTGCCAGGCCTCAAGCTGGCTGGCGGCCGCGATCTGACGAGAGCAGGCACATTCAGCTTAGAATGCCCGTTGACAGCTCCTCCTCCTTTCCTATGGGCTTTCTGCAGTGCGAACGCACCTCCGAAAAGGAAAGAAACCTACTCACGGCCTTAAAAGTCAACGGGACCTGGGATTCCCAGCCGGTCACCCATACTGGTACTTGCCAGGCCTCAAGCTGGCTGGCGGCCGCGATCTGACGAGAGCAGGCACATTCAGCTTAGAATGCCCGTTGACAGCTCCTCCTCCTTTCCTATGGGCTTTCTGCAGTGCGAACGCACCTCCGAAACGGAAAGAAACCTACTCACGGCCTTAAAAGTCAACGGGACCTGGGATTCCCAGCCGGTCACCCATACTGGTACTTGCCAGGCCTCAAGCTGGCTGGCGGCCGCGATCTGACGAGAGCAGGCACATTCAGCTTAGAATGCCCGTTGACAGCTCCTCCTCCTTTCCTATGGGCTTTCTGCAGTGCGAACGCACCTCCGAAAAGGAAATAAACCTACTCACGGCCTTAAAAGTCAACGGGACCTGGGATTCCCAGCCGGTCACCCATACTGGTACTTGCCAGGCCTCAAGCTGGCTGGCGGCCGCGATCTGACGAGAGCAGGCACATTCAGCCTAGAATGCCCATTGACAGCTCCTCCTCCTTTCCTATGGGCTTTCTGCAGTGCGAACGCACCTCCGAAAAGGAAAGAAACCTACTCACAGCCTTAAAAGTCAACGGGACCTGGGATTCCCAGCCGGTCACCCATACTGGTACTTGCCAGGCCTCAAGCTGGCTGGCGGCCGCGGTCTGACGAGAGCAGGCACATTCAGCTTAGAATGCCCGTTGACAGCTCCTCCTCCTTTCCTATGGGCTTTCTGCAGTGCGAACGCACCTCCGAAAAGGAAAGAAACCTACTCACGGCCTTAAAAGTCAACGGGACCTGGGATTCCCAGCCGGTCACCCATACTGGTACTTGCCAGGCCTCAAGCTGGCTGGCGGCCGCGATCTGACGAGAGCAGGCACATTCAGCTTAGAATGCCCGTTGACAGCTCCTCCTCCTTTCCTATGGGCTTTCTGCAGTGCGAACGCACCTCCGAAAAGGAAAGAAACCTACTCACGGCCTTAAAAGTCAACGGGACCTGGGATTCCCAGCCGGTCACCCATACTGGTACTTGCCAGGCCTCAAGCTGGCTGGCGGCCGCGATCTGACGAGAGCAGGCACATTCAGCCTAGAATGCCCATTGACAGCTCCTCCTCCTTTCCTATGGGCTTTCTGCAGTGCGAACGCACCTCCGAAAAGGAAAGAAACCTACTCACAGCCTTAAAAGTCAACGGGACCTGGGATTCCCAGCCGGTCACCCATACTGGTACTTGCCAGGCCTCAAGCTGGCTGGCGGCCGCGGTCTGACGAGAGCAGGCACATTCAGCTTAGAATGCCCGTTGACAGCTCCTCCTCCTTTCCTATGGGCTTTCTGCAGTGCGAACGCACCTCCGAAAAGGAAAGCAACCTACTCACGGCCTTAAAAGTCAACGGGACCTGGGATTCCCAGCCGGTCACCCATACTGGTACTTGCCAGGCCTCAAGCTGGCTGGCGGCTGCGATCTGACGAGAGCAGGCACATTCAGATTAGAATGCCCGTTGACAGCTCCTCCTCCTTTCCTATGGGCTTTCTGCAGTGCGTACGCACCTCCGAAAAGGAAAGAAACCTACTCACGGCCTTAAAAGTCAACGGGACCTGGGATTCCCAGCCGGTCACCCATACTGGTACTTGCCAGGCCTCAAGCTGGCTGGCGGCCGCGATCTGACGAGAGCAGGCACATTCAGCTTAGAATGCCCGTTGACAGCTTCTCCTCCTTTCCTATGGGCTTTCTGCAGTGCGAACGCACCTCCGAAAAGGAAAGAAACCTACTCACGGCCTTAAAAGTCAACGGGACCTGGGATTCCCAGCCGGTCACCCATACTGGTACTTGCCAGGCCTCAAGCTGGCTGGCGGCCGCGATCTGACGAGAGCAGGCACATTCAGCTTAGAATGCCCGTTGACAGCTCCTCCTCCTTTCCTATGGGCTTTCTGCAGTGCGAACTAACCTCCGAAAAGGAAAGAAACCTACTCACGGCCTTAAAAGTCAACGGGACCTGGGATTCCCAGCCGGTCACCCATACTGGTACTTGCCAGGCCTCAAGCTGGCTGGCGGCCACGATCTGACGAGAGCAGGCACATTCAGCTTAGAATGCCCGTTGACAGCTCCTCCTCCTTTCCTATGGGCTTTCTGCAGTGCGAACGCACCTCCGAAAAGGAAAGAAACCTACTCACGGCCTTAAAAGTCAACGGGACCTGGGATTCCCAGCCGGTCACCCATACTGGTACTTGCCAGGCCTCAAGCTGGCTGGCGGCCGCGATCTGACGAGAGCAGGCACATTCAGCTTAGAATGCCCGTTGACAGCTCCTCCTCCTTTCCTATGGGCTTTCTGCAGTGCGAACGCACCTCCGAAAAGGAAAGAAACCTACTCACGGCCTTAAAAGTCCACGGGACCTGGGATTCCCAGCCGGTCACCCATACTGGTACTTGCCAGGCCTCAAGCTGGCTGGCGGCCACGATCTGACAAGAGCAGGCACATTCAGCTTAGAATGCCCGTTGACAGCTCCTCCTCCTTTCCTATGGGCTTTCTGCAGTGCGAACGCACCTCCGAAACGGAAAGAAACCTACTCACGGCCTTAAAAGTCAACGGGACCTGGGATTCCCAGCCGGTCACCCATACTGGTACTTGCCAGGCCTCAAGCTGGCTGGCGGCCGCGATCTGACGAGAGCAGGCACATTCAGCTTTGAATGCCCGTTGACAGCTTCTCCTCCTTTCCTATGAGCTTTCTGCAGTGCGAACGCACCTCCGAAAAGGAAAGAAACCTACTCACGGCCTTAAAAGTCAACGGGACCTGGGATTCCCAGCCGGTCACCCATACTGGTACTTGCCAGGCCTCAAGCTGGCTGGCGGCCGCGATCTGACGAGAGCAGGCACATTCAGCTTAGAATGCCCGTTGACAGCTCCTCCTCCTTTCCTATGGGCTTTCTGCAGTGCGAACGCACCTCCGAAACGGAAAGAAACCTACTCACGGCCTTAAAAGTCAACGGGACCTGGGATTCCCAGCCGGTCACCCATACTGGTACTTGCCAGGCCTCAAGCTGGCTGGCGGCCGCGATCTGACGAGAGCAGGCACATTCAGCTTAGAATGCCCGTTGACAGCTCCGCCTCCTTTCCTATGGGCTTTCTGCAGTGCGAACGCACCTCCGAAAAGGAAAGAAACCTACTCACGGCCTTAAAAGTCAACGGGACCTGGGATTCCCAGCCGGTCACCCATACTGGTACTTGCCAGGCCTCAAGCTGGCTGGCGGCCGCGATCTGACGAGAGCAGGCACATTCAGCTTAGAATGCCCGTTGACAGCTACTCCTCCTTTCCTATGGGCTTTCTGCAGTGCGAACGCACCTCCGAAAAGGAAAGCAACCTACTCACGGCCTTAAAAGTCAACGGGACCTGGGATTTCCAGCCGGTCACCCATACTGGTACTTGCCAGGCCTCAAGCTGGCTGGCGGCCGCGATCTGACGAGAGCAGGCACATTCAGCTTAGAATGCCCGTTGACAACTTCTCCTCCTTTCCTATGGGCTTTCTGCAGTGCGAACGCACCTCCGAAAAGGAAAGAAACCTACTCACGGCCTTAAAAGTCAACGGGACCCGGGATTCCCAGCCGGTCACCCATACTGGTACTTACCAGGCCTCAAGCTGGCTGGCGGCCGCGATCTGACGAGAGCAGGCACATTCAGCTTAGAATGCCCGTTGACAGCTCCTCCTCCTTTCCTATGGGCTTTCTGCAGTGCGAACGCACCTCCGAAACGGAAAGAAACCTACTCACGGCCTTAAAAGTCAACGGGACCTGGGATTCCCAGCCGGTCACCCATACTGGTACTTGCCAGGCCTCAAGCTGGCTGGCGGCCGCGATCTGACGAGAGCAGGCACATTCAGCTTAGAATGCCCGTTGACAGCTTCTCCTCCTTTCCTATGGGCTTTCTGCAGTGCGAACGCACCTCCGAAAAGGAAAGAAACCTACTCACGGCCTTAAAAGTCAACGGGACCTGGGATTCCCAGCCGGTCACCCATACTGGTACTTGCCAGGCCTCAAGCTGGCTGGCGGCCGCGATCTGACGAGAGCAGGCACATTCAGCTTAGAATGCCCGTTGACAGCTCCGCCTCCTTTCCTATGGGCTTTCTGCAGTGCGAACGCACCTCCGAAAAGGAAAGAAACCTACTCACGGCCTTAAAAGTCAACGGGACCTGGGATTCCCAGCCGGTCACCCATACTGGTACTTGCCAGGCCTCAAGCTGGCTGGCGGCCGCGATCTGACGAGAGCAGGCACATTCAGCTTAGAATGCCCGTTGACAGCTCCTCCTCCTTTCCTATGGGCTTTCTGCAGTGCGAACGCACCTCCGAAAAGGAAAGCAACCTACTCACGGCCTTAAAAGTCAACGGGACCTGGGATTCCCAGCCGGTCACCCATACTGGTACTTGCCAGGCCTCAAGCTGGCTGGCGGCCGCGATCTGACGAGAGCAGGCACATTCAGCTTAGAATGCCCGTTGACAGCTCCTCCTCCTTTCCTATGGGCTTTCTGCAGTGCGAACGCACCTCCGAAAAGGAAAGAAACCTACTCACGGCCTTAAAAGTCAACGGGACCTGGGATTCCCAGCCGGTCACCCATACTGGTACTTGCCAGGCCTCAAGCTGGCTGGCGGCCGCGATCTGACGAGAGCAGGCACATTCAGCTTAGAATGCCCGTTGACAGCTCCTCCTCCTTTCCTATGGGCTTTCTGCAGTGCGAACGCACCTCCGAAAAGGAAAGAAACCTACTCACGGCCTTAAAAGTCAACGGGACCTGGGATTCCCAGCCGGTCACCCATACTGGTACTTGCCAGGCCTCAAGCTGGCTGGCGGCCGCGATCTGACGAGAGCAGGCACATTCAGCTTAGAATGCCCGTTGACAGCTCCTCCTCCTTTCCTATGGGCTTTCTGCAGTGCGAACGCACCTCCGAAAAGGAAAGAAACCTACTCACGGCCTTAAAAGTCAACGGGACCTGGGATTCCCAGCCGGTCACCCATACTGGTACTTGCCAGGCCTCAAGCTGGCTGGCGGCCGCGATCTGACGAGAGCAGGCACATTCAGCTTAGAATGCCCGTTGACAGCTCCTCCTCCTTTCCTATGGGCTTTCTGCAGTGCGAACGCACCTCCGAAACGGAAAGAAACCTACTCACGGCCTTAAAAGTCAACGGGACCTGGGATTCCCAGCCGGTCACCCATACTGGTACTTGCCAGGCCTCAAGCTGGCTGGCGGCCGCGATCTGACGAGAGCAGGCACATTCAGCTTAGAATGCCCGTTGACAGCTTCTCCTCCTTTCCTATGGGCTTTCTGCAGTGCGAACGCACCTCCGAAAAGGAAAGAAACCTACTCACGGCCTTAAAAGTCAACGGGACCTGGGATTCCCAGCCGGTCACCCATACTGGTACTTGCCAGGCCTCAAGCTGGCTGGCGGCCGCGATCTGACGAGAGCAGGCACATTCAGCTTAGAATGCCCGTTGACAGCTCCTCCTCCTTTCCTATGGGCTTTCTGCAGTGCGAACGCACCTCCGAAACGGAAAGAAACCTACTCACGGCCTTAAAAGTCAACGGGACCTGGGATTCCCAGCCGGTCACCCATACTGGTACTTGCCAGGCCTCAAGCTGGCTGGCGGCCGCGATCTGACGAGAGCAGGCACATTCAGCTTAGAATGCCCGTTGACAGCTCTGCCTCCTTTCCTATGGGCTTTCTGCAGTGCGAACGCACCTCCGAAAAGGAAAGAAACCTACTCACGGCCTTAAAAGTCAACGGGACCTGGGATTCCCAGCCGGTCACCCATACTGGTACTTGCCAGGCCTCAAGCTGGCTGGCGGCCGCGATCTGACGAGAGCAGGCACATTCAGCTTAGAATGCCCGTTGACAGCTCCTCCTCCTTTCCTATGGGCTTTCTGCAGTGCGAACGCACCTCCGAAAAGGAAAGCAACCTACTCACGGCCTTAAAAGTAAACGGGACCTGGGATTCCCAGCCGGTCACCCATACTGGTACTTGCCAGGCCTCAAGCTGGCTGGCGGCCGCGATCTGACGAGAGCAGGCACATTCAGCTTAGAATGCCCGTTGACAGCTCCTCCTCCTTTCCTATGGGCTTTCTGCAGTGCGAACGCACCTCCGAAAAGGAAAGAAACCTACTCACGGCCTTAAAAGTAAACGGGACCTGGGATTCCCAGCCGGTCACCCATACTGGTACTTGCCAGGCCTCAAGCTGGCTGGCGGCCGCGATCTGACGAGAGCAGGCACATTCAGCTTAGAATGCCCGTTGACAGCTCTGCCTCCTTTCCTATGGGCTTTCTGCAGTGCGAACGCACCTCCGAAAAGGAAAGAAACCTACTCACGGCCTTAAAAGTCAACGGGACCTGGGATTCCCAGCCGGTCACCCATACTGGTACTTGCCAGGCCTCAAGCTGGCTGGCGGCCGCGATCTGACGAGAGCAGGCACATTCAGCTTAGAATGCCCGTTGACAGCTCCTCCTCCTTTCCTATGGGCTTTCTGCAGTGCGAACGCACCTCCGAAAAGGAAAGCAACCTACTCACGGCCTTAAAAGTAAACGGGACCTGGGATTCCCAGCCGGTCACCCATACTGGTACTTGCCAGGCCTCAAGCTGGCTGGCGGCCGCGATCTGACGAGAGCACGCACATTCAGCTTAGAATGCCCGTTGACAGCTCCTCCTCCTTTCCTATGGGCTTTCTGCAGTGCGAACGCACCTCCGAAAAGGAAAGAAACCTACTCACGGCCTTAAAAGTAAACGGGACCTGGGATTCCCAGCCGGTCACCCATACTGGTACTTGCCAGGCCTCAAGCTGGCTGGCGGCCGCGATCTGACGAGAGCAGGCACATTCAGCTTAGAATGCCTGTTGACAGCTCCTCCTCCTTTCCTATGGGCTTTCTGCAGTGCGAACGCACCTCCGAAAAGGAAAGAAACCTACTCACGGCCTTAAAAGTCAACGGGACCTGGGATTCCCAGCCGGTCACCCATACTGGTACTTGCCAGGCCTCAAGCTGGCTGGCGGCTGCGATCTGACGAGAGCAGGCACATTCAGCTTAGAATGCCCGTTGACAGCTCCTCCTCCTTTCCTATGGGCTTTCTGCAGTGCGAACGCACCTCCGAAAAGGAAAGAAACCTACTCACGGCCTTAAAAGTCAACGGGACCTGGGATTCCCAGCCGGTCACCCATACTGGTACTTGCCAGGCCTCAAGCGGCTGGCGGCCGCGATCTGACGAGAGCAGGCACATTCAGCTTAGAATGCCCGTTGACAGCTCCTCCTCCTTTCCTATGGGCTTTCTGCAGTGCGAACGCACCTCCGAAAAGGAAAGAAACCTACTCACGGCCTTAAAAGTCAACGGGACCTGGGATTCCCAGCCGGTCACCCATACTGGTACTTGCCAGGCCTCAAGCTGGCTGGCGGCCGCGATCTGACAAGAGCAGGCACATTCAGCTTAGAATGCCCGTTGACAGCTCCTCCTCCTTTCCTATGGGCTTTCTGCAGTGCGAACGCACCTCCGAAAAGGAAAGAAACCTACTCACGGCCTTAAAAGTCAACGGGACCTGGGATTCCCAGCCGGTCACCCATACTGGTACTTGCCAGGCCTCAAGCTGGCTGGCGGCCGCGATCTGACGAGAGCAGGCACATTCAGCTTAGAATGCCCGTTGACAGCTCCTCCTCCTTTCCTATGGGCTTTCTGCAGTGCGAACGCACCTCCGAAAAGGAAAGAAACCTACTCACGGCCTTAAAAGTCCACGGGACCTGGGATTCCCAGCCGGTCACCCATACTGGTACTTGCCAGGCCTCAAGCTGGCTGGCGGCCACGATCTGACAAGAGCAGGCACATTCAGCTTAGAATGCCCGTTGACAGCTCCTCCTCCTTTCCTATGGGCTTTCTGCAGTGCGAACGCACCTCCGAAACGGAAAGAAACCTACTCACGGCCTTAAAAGTCAACGGGACCTGGGATTCCCAGCCGGTCACCCATACTGGTACTTGCCAGGCCTCAAGCTGGCTGGCGGCCGCGATCTGACGAGAGCAGGCACATTCAGCTTTGAATGCCCGTTGACAGCTTCTCCTCCTTTCCTATGAGCTTTCTGCAGTGCGAACGCACCTCCGAAAAGGAAAGAAACCTACTCACGGCCTTAAAAGTCAACGGGACCTGGGATTCCCAGCCGGTCACCCATACTGGTACTTGCCAGGCCTCAAGCTGGCTGGCGGCCGCGATCTGACGAGAGCAGGCACATTCAGCTTAGAATGCCCGTTGACAGCTCCTCCTCCTTTCCTATGGGCTTTCTGCAGTGCGAACGCACCTCCGAAACGGAAAGAAACCTACTCACGGCCTTAAAAGTCAACGGGACCTGGGATTCCCAGCCGGTCACCCATACTGGTACTTGCCAGGCCTCAAGCTGGCTGGCGGCCGCGATCTGACGAGAGCAGGCACATTCAGCTTAGAATGCCCGTTGACAGCTCCGCCTCCTTTCCTATGGGCTTTCTGCAGTGCGAACGCACCTCCGAAAAGGAAAGAAACCTACTCACGGCCTTAAAAGTCAACGGGACCTGGGATTCCCAGTCGGTCACCCATACTGGTACTTGCCAGGCCTCAAGCTGGCTGGCGGCCGCGATCTGACGAGAGCAGGCACATTCAGCTTAGAATGCCCGTTGACAGCTACTCCTCCTTTCCTATGGGCTTTCTGCAGTGCGAACGCACCTCCGAAAAGGAAAGCAACCTACTCACGGCCTTAAAAGTCAACGGGACCTGGGATTTCCAGCCGGTCACCCATACTGGTACTTGCCAGGCCTCAAGCTGGCTGGCGGCCGCGATCTGACGAGAGCAGGCACATTCAGCTTAGAATGCCCGTTGACAACTTCTCCTCCTTTCCTATGGGCTTTCTGCAGTGCGAACGCACCTCCGAAAAGGAAAGAAACCTACTCACGGCCTTAAAAGTCAACGGGACCCGGGATTCCCAGCCGGTCACCCATACTGGTACTTGCCAGGCCTCAAGCTGGCTGGCGGCCGCGATCTGACGAGAGCAGGCACATTCAGCTTAGAATGCCCGTTGACAGCTCCTCCTCCTTTCCTATGGGCTTTCTGCAGTGCGAACGCACCTCCGAAACGGAAAGAAACCTACTCACGGCCTTAAAAGTCAACGGGACCTGGGATTCCCAGCCGGTCACCCATACTGGTACTTGCCAGGCCTCAAGCTGGCTGGCGGCCGCGATCTGACGAGAGCAGGCACATTCAGCTTAGAATGCCCGTTGACAGCTTCTCCTCCTTTCCTATGGGCTTTCTGCAGTGCGAACGCACCTCCGAAAAGGAAAGAAACCTACTCACGGCCTTAAAAGTCAACGGGACCTGGGATTCCCAGCCGGTCACCCATACTGGTACTTGCCAGGCCTCAAGCTGGCTGGCGGCCGCGATCTGACGAGAGCAGGCACATTCAGCTTAGAATGCCCGTTGACAGCTCCGCCTCCTTTCCTATGGGCTTTCTGCAGTGCGAACGCACCTCCGAAAAGGAAAGAAACCTACTCACGGCCTTAAAAGTCAACGGGACCTGGGATTCCCAGCCGGTCACCCATACTGGTACTTGCCAGGCCTCAAGCTGGCTGGCGGCCGCGATCTGACGAGAGCAGGCACATTCAGCTTAGAATGCCCGTTGACAGCTCCTCCTCCTTTCCTATGGGCTTTCTGCAGTGCGAACGCACCTCCGAAAAGGAAAGCAACCTACTCACGGCCTTAAAAGTCAACGGGACCTGGGATTCCCAGCCGGTCACCCATACTGGTACTTGCCAGGCCTCAAGCTGGCTGGCGGCCGCGATCTGACGAGAGCAGGCACATTCAGCTTAGAATGCCCGTTGACAGCTCCTCCTCCTTTCCTATGGGCTTTCTGCAGTGCGAACGCACCTCCGAAAAGGAAAGAAACCTACTCACGGCCTTAAAAGTCAACGGGACCTGGGATTCCCAGCCGGTCACCCATACTGGTACTTGCCAGGCCTCAAGCTGGCTGGCGGCCGCGATCTGACGAGAGCAGGCACATTCAGCTTAGAATGCCCGTTGACAGCTCCTCCTCCTTTCCTATGGGCTTTCTGCAGTGCGAACGCACCTCGGAAAAGGAAAGAAACCTACTCACGGCCTTAAAAGTCAACGGGACCTGGGATTCCCAGCCGGTCACCCATACTGGTACTTGCCAGGCCTCAAGCTGGCTGGCGGCCGCGATCTGACGAGAGCAGGCACATTCAGCTTAGAATGCCCGTTGACAGCTCCTCCTCCTTTCCTATGGGCTTTCTGCAGTGCGAACGCACCTCCGAAAAGGAAAGAAACCTACTCACGGCCTTAAAAGTCAACGGGACCTGGGATTCCCAGCCGGTCACCCATACTGGTACTTGCCAGGCCTCAAGCTGGCTGGCGGCCGCGATCTGACGAGAGCAGGCACATTCAGCTTAGAATGCCCGTTGACAGCTCCTCCTCCTTTCCTATGGGCTTTCTGCAGTGCGAACGCACCTCCGAAACGGAAAGAAACCTACTCACGGCCTTAAAAGTCAACGGGACCTGGGATTCCCAGCCGGTCACCCATACTGGTATTTGCCAGGCCTCAAGCTGGCTGGCGGCCGCGATCTGACGAGAGCAGGCACATTCAGCTTAGAATGCCCGTTGACAGCTTCTCCTCCTTTCCTATGGGCTTTCTGCAGTGCGAACGCACCTCCGAAAAGGAAAGAAACCTACTCACGGCCTTAAAAGTCAACGGGACCTGGGATTCCCAGCCGGTCACCCATACTGGTACTTGCCAGGCCTCAAGCTGGCTGGCGGCCGCGATCTGACGAGAGCAGGCACATTCAGCTTAGAATGCCCGTTGACAGCTCCTCCTCCTTTCCTATGGGCTTTCTGCAGTGCGAACGCACCTCCGAAACGGAAAGAAACCTACTCACGGCCTTAAAAGTCAACGGGACCTGGGATTCCCAGCCGGTCACCCATACTGGTACTTGCCAGGCCTCAAGCTGGCTGGCGGCCGCGATCTGACGAGAGCAGGCACATTCAGCTTAGAATGCCCGTTGACAGCTCTGCCTCCTTTCCTATGGGCTTTCTGCAGTGCGAACGCACCTCCGAAAAGGAAAGAAACCTACTCACGGCCTTAAAAGTCAACGGGACCTGGGATTCCCAGCCGGTCACCCATACTGGTACTTGCCAGGCCTCAAGCTGGCTGGCGGCCGCGATCTGACGAGAGCAGGCACATTCAGCTTAGAATGCCCGTTGACAGCTCCTCCTCCTTTCCTATGGGCTTTCTGCAGTGCGAACGCACCTCCGAAAAGGAAAGCAACCTACTCACGGCCTTAAAAGTAAACGGGACCTGGGATTCCCAGCCGGTCACCCATACTGGTACTTGCCAGGCCTCAAGCTGGCTGGCGGCCGCGATCTGACGAGAGCAGGCACATTCAGCTTAGAATGCCCGTTGACAGCTCCTCCTCCTTTCCTATGGGCTTTCTGCAGTGCGAACGCACCTCCGAAAAGGAAAGAAACCTACTCACGGCCTTAAAAGTAAACGGGACCTGGGATTCCCAGCCGGTCACCCATACTGGTACTTGCCAGGCCTCAAGCTGGCTGGCGGCCGCGATCTGACGAGAGCAGGCACATTCAGCTTAGAATGCCCGTTGACAGCTCTGCCTCCTTTCCTATGGGCTTTCTGCAGTGCGAACGCACCTCCGAAAAGGAAAGAAACCTACTCACGGCCTTAAAATTCAACGGGACCTGGGATTCCCAGCCGGTCACCCATACTGGTACTTGCCAGGCCTCAAGCTGGCTGGCGGCCGCGATCTGACGAGAGCAGGCACATTCAGCTTAGAATGCCCGTTGACAGCTCCTCCTCCTTTCCTATGGGCTTTCTGCAGTGCGAACGCACCTCCGAAAAGGAAAGCAACCTACTCACGGCCTTAAAAGTAAACGGGACCTGGGATTCCCAGCCGGTCACCCATACTGGTACTTGCCAGGCCTCAAGCTGGCTGGCGGCCGCGATCTGACGAGAGCACGCACATTCAGCTTAGAATGCCCGTTGACAGCTCCTCCTCCTTTCCTATGGGCTTTCTGCAGTGCGAACGCACCTCCGAAAAGGAAAGAAACCTACTCACGGCCTTAAAAGTAAACGGGACCTGGGATTCCCAGCCGGTCACCCATACTGGTACTTGCCAGGCCTCAAGCTGGCTGGCGGCCGCGATCTGACGAGAGCAGGCACATTCAGCTTAGAATGCCTGTTGACAGCTCCTCCTCCTTTCCTATGGGCTTTCTGCAGTGCGAACGCACCTCCGAAAAGGAAAGAAACCTACTCACGGCCTTAAAAGTCAACGGGACCTGGGATTCCCAGCCGGTCACCCATACTGGTACTTGCCAGGCCTCAAGCTGGCTGGCGGCTGCGATCTGACGAGAGCAGGCACATTCAGCTTAGAATGCCCGTTGACAGCTCCTCCTCCTTTCCTATGGGCTTTCTGCAGTGCGAACGCACCTCCGAAAAGGAAAGAAACCTACTCACGGCCTTAAAAGTCAACGGGACCTGGGATTCCCAGCCGGTCACCCATACT
This sequence comes from Eleutherodactylus coqui, assembly GCF_035609145.1. Lineage (NCBI taxonomy): Eukaryota > Metazoa > Chordata > Amphibia > Anura > Eleutherodactylidae > Eleutherodactylus > Eleutherodactylus coqui. The sequence continues at coordinate 196,675 of NW_027102227.1, read as the reverse complement.
GGTACTTGCCAGGCCTCAAGCGGCTGGCGGCCGCGATCTGACGAGAGCAGGCACATTCAGCTTAGAATGCCCGTTGACAGCTCCTCCTCCTTTCCTATGGGCTTTCTGCAGTGCGAACGCACCTCCGAAAAGGAAAGAAACCTACTCACGGCCTTAAAAGTCAACGGGACCTGGGATTCCCAGCCGGTCACCCATACTGGTACTTGCCAGGCCTCAAGCTGGCTGGCGGCCGCGATCTGACAAGAGCAGGCACATTCAGCTTAGAATGCCCGTTGACAGCTCCTCCTCCTTTCCTATGGGCTTTCTGCAGTGCGAACGCACCTCCGAAAAGGAAAGAAACCTACTCACGGCCTTAAAAGTCAACGGGACCTGGGATTCCCAGCCGGTCACCCATACTGGTACTTGCCAGGCCTCAAGCTGGCTGGCGGCCGCGATCTGACGAGAGCAGGCAAATTCAGCTTAGAATGCCCGTTGACAGCTCCTCCTCCTTTCCTATGGGCTTTCTGCAGTGCGAACGCACCTCCGAAAAGGAAAGAAACCTACTCACGGCCTTAAAAGTCAACGGGACCTGGGATTCCCAGCCGGTCACCCATACTGGTACTTGCCAGGCCTCAAGCTGGCTGGCGACCGCGATCTGACGAGAGCAGGCACATTCAGCTTAGAATGCCCGTTGACAGCTCCTCCTCCTTTCCTATGGGCTTTCTGCAGTGCGAACGCACCTCCGAAAAGGAAAGAAACCTACTCACGGCCTTAAAAGTCAACGGGACCTGGGATTCCCAGCCGGTCACCCATACTGGTACTTGCCAGGCCTCAAGCTGGCTGGCGGCCGCGATCTGACGAGAGCAGGCACATTCAGCTTAGAATGCCCGTTGACAGCTCCTCCTCCTTTCCTATGGGCTTTCTGCAGTGCAAACGAACCTCCGAAAAGGAAAGAAACCTACTCACGGCCTTAAAAGTCAACGGGACCTGGGATTCCCAGCCGGTCACCCATACTGGTACTTGCCAGGCCTCAAGCTGGCTGGCGGCTGCGATCTGACGAGAGCAGGCACATTCAGCTTAGAATGCCCGTTGACAGCTCCTCCTCCTTTCCTATGGGCTTTCTGCAGTGCGAACGCACCGCCGAAAAGGAAAGAAACCTACTCACGGCCTTAAAAGTCAACGGGACCTGGGATTCCCAGCCGGTCACCCATACTGGTACTTGCCAGGCCTCAAGCTGGCTGGCGGCCGCGATCTGACGAGAGCAGGCACATTCAGCTTAGAATGCCCGTTGACAGCTCCTCCTCCTTTCCTATGGGCTTTCTGCAGTGCGAACGCACCTCCGAAAAGGAAAGAAACCTACTCACGGCCTTAAAAGTCAACGGGACCTGGGATTCCCAGCCGGTCACCCATACTGGTACTTGCCAGGCCTCAAGCTGGCTGGCGGCCGCGATCTGACGAGAGCAGGCACATTCAGCTTAGAATGCCCGTTGACAGCTCCTCCTCCTTTCCTATGGGCTTTCTGCAGTGCGAACGCACCTCCGAAAAGGAAAGAAACCTACTCACGGCCTTAAAAGTCAACGGGACCTGGGATTCCCAGCCGGTCACCCATACTGGTACTTGCCAGGCCGCAAGCTGGCTGGCGGCCGCGATCTGACGAGAGCAGGCACATTCAGCTTAGAATGCCCGTTGACAGCTCCTCCTCCTTTCCTATGGGCTTTCTGCAGTGCGAACGCACCTCCGAAAAGGAAAGAAACCTACTCACGGCCTTAAAAGTCAACGGGACCTGGGATTCCCAGCCGGTCACCCATACTGGTACTTGCCAGGCCTCAAGCTGGCTGGCGGCCGCGATCTGACGAGAGCAGGCACATTCAGCTTAGAATGCCCGTTGACAGCTCCTCCTCCTTTCCTATGGGCTTTCTGCAGTGCGAACGCACCTCCGAAACGGAAAGAAACCTACTCACGGCCTTAAAAGTCAACGGGACCTGGGATTCCCAGCCGGTCACCCATACTGGTACTTGCCAGGCCTCAAGCTGGCTGGCGGCCGCGATCTGACGAGAGCAGGCACATTCAGCTTAGAATGCCCGTTGACAGCTCTGCCTCCTTTCCTATGGGCTTTCTGCAGTGCGAACGCACCTCCGAAAAGGAAAGAAACCTACTCACGGCCTTAAAAGTCAACGGGACCTGGGATTCCCAGCCGGTCACCCATACTGGTACTTGCCAGGCCTCAAGCTGGCTGGCGGCCGCGATCTGACGAGAGCAGGCACATTCAGCTTAGAATGCCCGTTGACAGCTCCTCCTCCTTTCCTATGGGCTTTCTGCAGTGCGAACGCACCTCCGAAAAGGAAAGCAACCTACTCACGGCCTTAAAAGTAAACGGGACCTGGGATTCCCAGCCGGTCACCCATACTGGTACTTGCCAGGCCTCAAGCTGGCTGGCGGCCGCGATCTGACGAGAGCAGGCACATTCAGCTTAGAATGCCCGTTGACAGCTCCTCCTCCTTTCCTATGGGCTTTCTGCAGTGCGAACGCACCTCCGAAAAGGAAAGAAACCTACTCACGGCCTTAAAAGTAAACGGGACCTGGGATTCCCAGCCGGTCACCCATACTGGTACTTGCCAGGCCTCAAGCTGGCTGGCGGCCGCGATCTGACGAGAGCAGGCACATTCAGCTTAGAATGCCCGTTGACAGCTCTGCCTCCTTTCCTATGGGCTTTCTGCAGTGCGAACGCACCTCCGAAAAGGAAAGAAACCTACTCACGGCCTTAAAAGTCAACGGGACCTGGGATTCCCAGCCGGTCACCCATACTGGTACTTGCCAGGCCTCAAGCTGGCTGGCGGCCGCGATCTGACGAGAGCAGGCACATTCAGCTTAGAATGCCCGTTGACAGCTCCTCCTCCTTTCCTATGGGCTTTCTGCAGTGCGAACGCACCTCCGAAAAGGAAAGCAACCTACTCACGGCCTTAAAAGTAAACGGGACCTGGGATTCCCAGCCGGTCACCCATACTGGTACTTGCCAGGCCTCAAGCTGGCTGGCGGCCGCGATCTGACGAGAGCAGGCACATTCAGCTTAGAATGCCCGTTGACAGCTCCTCCTCCTTTCCTATGGGCTTTCTGCAGTGCGAACGCACCTCCGAAAAGGAAAGAAACCTACTCACGGCCTTAAAAGTAAACGGGACCTGGGATTCCCAGCCGGTCACCCATACTGGTACTTGCCAGGCCTCAAGCTGGCTGGCGGCCGCGATCTGACGAGAGCAGGCACATTCAGCTTAGAATGCCCGTTGACAGCTCCTCCTCCTTTCCTATGGGCTTTCTGCAGTGCGAACGCACCTCCGAAAAGGAAAGAAACCTACTCACGGCCTTAAAAGTCAACGGGACCTGGGATTCCCAGCCGGTCACCCATACTGGTACTTGCCAGGCCTCAAGCTGGCTGGCGGCCGCGATCTGACGAGAGCAGGCACATTCAGCTTAGAATGCCCGTTGACAGCTCTGCCTCCTTTCCTATGGGCTTTCTGCAGTGCGAACGCACCTCCGAAAAGGAAAGAAACCTACTCACGGCCTTAAAAGTCAACGGGACCTGGGATTCCCAGCCGGTCACCCATACTGGTACTTGCCAGGCCTCAAGCTGGCTGGCGGCCGCGATCTGACGAGAGCAGGCACATTCAGCTTAGAATGCCCGTTGACAGCTCCTCCTCCTTTCCTATGGGCTTTCTGCAGTGCGAACGCACCTCCGAAAAGGAAAGCAACCTACTCACGGCCTTAAAATTAAACGGGACCTGGGATTCCCAGCCGGTCACCCATACTGGTACTTGCCAGGCCTCAAGCTGGCTGGCGGCCGCGATCTGACGAGAGCAGGCACATTCAGCTTAGAATGCCCGTTGACAGCTCCTCCTCCTTTCCTATGGGCTTTCTGCAGTGCGAACGCACCTCCGAAAAGGAAAGAAACCTACTCACGGCCTTAAAAGTCAACGGGACCTGGGATTCCCAGCCGGTCACCCATACTGGTACTTGCCAGGCCTCAAGCGGCTGGCGGCCGCGATCTGACGAGAGCAGGCACATTCAGCTTAGAATGCCCGTTGACAGCTCCTCCTCCTTTCCTATGGGCTTTCTGCAGTGCGAACGCACCTCCGAAAAGGAAAGAAACCTACTCACGGCCTTAAAAGTCAACGGGACCTGGGATTCCCAGCCGGTCACCCATACTGGTACTTGCCAGGCCTCAAGCTGGCTGGCGGCCGCGATCTGACAAGAGCAGGCACATTCAGCTTAGAATGCCCGTTGACAGCTCCTCCTCCTTTCCTATGGGCTTTCTGCAGTGCGAACGCACCTCCGAAAAGGAAAGAAACCTACTCACGGCCTTAAAAGTCAACGGGACCTGGGATTCCCAGCCGGTCACCCATACTGGTACTTGCCAGGCCTCAAGCTGGCTGGCGGCCGCGATCTGACGAGAGCAGGCAAATTCAGCTTAGAATGCCCGTTGACAGCTCCTCCTCCTTTCCTATGGGCTTTCTGCAGTGCGAACGCACCTCCGAAAAGGAAAGAAACCTACTCACGGCCTTAAAAGTCAACGGGACCTGGGATTCCCAGCCGGTCACCCATACTGGTACTTGCCAGGCCTCAAGCTGGCTGGCGGCCGCGATCTGACGAGAGCAGGCACATTCAGCTTAGAATGCCCGTTGACAGCTCCTCCTCCTTTCCTATGGGCTTTCTGCAGTGCGAACGCACCTCCGAAAAGGAAAGAAACCTACTCACGGCCTTAAAAGTCAACGGGACCTGGGATTCCCAGCCGGTCACCCATACTGGTACTTGCCAGGCCTCAAGCTGGCTGGCGGCCGCGATCTGACGAGAGCAGGCACATTCAGCTTAGAATGCCCGTTGACAGCTCCTCCTCCTTTCCTATGGGCTTTCTGCAGTGCAAACGAACCTCCGAAAAGGAAAGAAACCTACTCACGGCCTTAAAAGTCAACGGGACCTGGGATTCCCAGCCGGTCACCCATACTGGTACTTGCCAGGCCTCAAGCTGGCTGGCGGCTGCGATCTGACGAGAGCAGGCACATTCAGCTTAGAATGCCCGTTGACAGCTCCTCCTCCTTTCCTATGGGCTTTCTGCAGTGCGAACGCACCGCCGAAAAGGAAAGAAACCTACTCACGGCCTTAAAAGTCAACGGGACCTGGGATTCCCAGCCGGTCACCCATACTGGTACTTGCCAGGCCTCAAGCTGGCTGGCGGCCGCGATCTGACGAGAGCAGGCACATTCAGCTTAGAATGCCCGTTGACAGCTCCTCCTCCTTTCCTATGGGCTTTCTGCAGTGCGAACGCACCTCCGAAAAGGAAAGAAACCTACTCACGGCCTTAAAAGTCAACGGGACCTGGGATTCCCAGCCGGTCACCCATACTGGTACTTGCCAGGCCTCAAGCTGGCTGGCGGCCGCGATCTGACGAGAGCAGGCACATTCAGCTTAGAATGCCCGTTGACAGCTCCTCCTCCTTTCCTATGGGCTTTCTGCAGTGCGAACGCACCTCCGAAAAGGAAAGAAACCTACTCACGGCCTTAAAAGTCAACGGGACCTGGGATTCCCAGCCGGTCACCCATACTGGTACTTGCCAGGCCGCAAGCTGGCTGGCGGCCGCGATCTGACGAGAGCAGGCACATTCAGCTTAGAATGCCCGTTGACAGCTCCTCCTCCTTTCCTATGGGCTTTCTGCAGTGCGAACGCACCTCCGAAAAGGAAAGAAACCTACTCACGGCCTTAAAAGTAAACGGGACCTGGGATTCCCAGCCGGTCACCCATACTGGTACTTGCCAGGCCTCAAGCTGGCTGGCGGCCGCGATCTGACGAGAGCAGGCACATTCAGCTTAGAATGCCCGTTGACAGCTCCTCCTCCTTTCCTATGGGCTTTCTGCAGTGCGAACGCACCTCCGAAAAGGAAAGAAACCTACTCACGGCCTTAAAAGTCAACGGGACCTGGGATTCCCAGCCGGTCACCCATACTGGTACTTGCCAGGCCTCAAGCTGGCTGGCGGCCGCGATCTGACGAGAGCAGGCACATTCAGCTTAGAATGCCCGTTGACAGCTCCTCCTCCTTTCCTATGGGCTTTCTGCAGTGCGAACGCACCTCCGAAAAGGAAAGAAACCTACTCACGACCTTATAAGTCAACGGGACCTGGGATTCCCAGCCGGTCACCCATACTGGTACTTGCCAGGCCTCAAGCTGGCTGGCGGCCGCGATCTGACGAGAGCAGGCACATTCAGCTTAGAATGCCCGTTGACAGCTCCTCCTCCTTTCCTATGGGCTTTCTTCAGTGCGAACGCACCTCCGAAAAGGAAAGAAACCTACTCACGGCCTTAAAAGTCAATGGGACCTGGGATTCCCAGCCGGTCACCCATACTGGTACTTGCCAGGCCTCAAGCTGGCTGGCGGCCGCGATCTGACGAGAGCAGGCACATTCAGCTTAGAATGCCCGTTGACAGCTCCTCCTCCTTTCCTATGGGCTTTCTGCAGTGCGAACGCACCTCCGAAAAGGAAAGAAACCTACTCACGGCCTTAAAAGTCAACGGGACCTGGCATTCCCAGCCGGTCACCCATACTGGTACTTGCCAGGCCTCAAGCTGGCTGGCGGCCGCGATCTGACGAGAGCAGGCACATTCAGCTTAGAATGCCCGTTGACAGCTCCTCCTCCTTTCCTATGGGCTTTCTGCAGTGCGAACGCACCTCCGAAACGGAAAGAAACCTACTCACGGCCTTAAAAGTCAACGGGACCTGGGATTCCCAGCCGGTCACCCATACTGGTACTTGCCAGGCCTCAAGCTGGCTGGCGGCCGCGATCTGACGAGAGCAGGCACATTCAGCTTAGAATGCCTGTTGACAGCTCCTCCTCCTTTCCTATGGGCTTTCTGCAGTGCGAACGCACCTCCGAAACGGAAAGAAACCTACTCACGGCCTTAAAAGTCAACGGGACCTGGGATTCCCAGCCGGTCACCCATACTGGTACTTGCCAGGCCTCAAGCTGGCTGGCGGCCGCGATCTGACGAGAGCAGGCACATTCAGCTTAGAATGCCCGTTGACAGCTCCTCCTCCTTTCCTATGGGCTTTCTGCAGTGCGAACGCACCTCCGAAACGGAAAGAAACCTACTCACGGCCTTAAAAGTCAACGGGACCTGGGATTCCCAGCCGGTCACCCATACTGGTACTTGCCAGGCCTCAAGCTGGCTGGCGGCCGCGATCTGACGAGAGCAGGCACATTCAGCTTAGAATGCCCGTTGACAGCTCCTTCTCCTTTTTTCTATGGGCTTTCTGCAGTGCGAACGCACCTCCGAAAAGGAAAGAAACCTACTCACGGCCTTAAAAGTCAACGGGACCTGGGATTCCCAGCCGGTCACCCATACTGGTACTTGCCAGGCCTCAAGCTGGCTGGCGGCCGCGATCTGACGAGAGCAGGCACATTCAGCCTAGAATGCCCGTTGACAGCTCCTCCTCCTTTCCTATGGGCTTTCTGCAGTGCGAACTCACCTCCGAAAAGGAAAGAAACCTACTCACGGCCTTAAAAGTCAACGGGACCTGGGATTCCCAGCCGGTCACCCATACTGGTACTTGCCAGGCCTCAAGCTGGCTGGCGGCCGCGGTCTGACGAGAGCAGGCACATTCAGCTTAGAATGCCCGTTGACAGCTCCTCTTCCTTTCCTATGGGCTTTCTGCAGTGCGAACGCACCTCCGAAAAGGAAAGAAACCTACTCACGGCCTTAAAAGTCAACGGGACCTGGGATTCCCAGCCGGTCACCCATACTGGTACTTGCCAGGCCTCAAGCTGGCTGGCGGCCGCGATCTGACGAGAGCAGGCACATTCAGCTTAGAATGCCCGTTGACAGCTCCTCCTCCTTTCCTATGGGCTTTCTGCAGTGCGAACGCACCTCCGAAAAGGAAAGAAACCTACTCACGGCCTTAAAAGTCAACGGGACCTGGGATTCCCAGCCGGTCACCCATACTGGTACTTGCCAGGCCTCAAGCTGGCTGGCGGCCGCGATCTGACGAGAGCAGGCACATTCAGCTTAGAATGCCCGTTGACAGCTCCTCCTCCTTTCCTATGGGCTTTCTGCAGTGCGAACGCACCTCCGAAAAGGAAAGAAACCTACTCACGGCCTTAAAAGTCAACGGGACCTGGGATTCCCAGCCGGTCACCCATACTGGTACTTGCCAGGCCTCAAGCTGGCTGGCGGCCGCGATCTGACGAGAGCAGGCACATTCAGCTTAGAATGCCCGTTGACAGCTCCTCCTCCTTTCCTATGGGCTTTCTGCAGTGCGAACGCACCTCCGAAAAGGAAAGAAACCTACTCACGGCCTTAAAAGTCAACGGGACCTGGGATTCCCAGCCGGTCACCCATACTGGTACTTGCCAGGCCTCAAGCTGGCTGGCGGCCGCAATCTGACGAGAGCAGGCACATTCAGCTTAGAATGCCCGTTGACAGCTCCTCCTCCTTTCCTATGGGCTTTCTGCAGTGCGAACGCACCTCCGAAAAGGAAAGAAACCTACTCACGGCCTTAAAAGTCAACGGGACCTGGGATTCCCAGCCGGTCACCCATACTGGTACTTGCCAGGCCGCAAGCTGGCTGGCGGCCGCGATCTGACGAGAGCAGGCACATTCAGCTTAGAATGCCCGTTGACAGCTCCTCCTCCTTTCCTATGGGCTTTCTGCAGTGCGAACGCACCTCCGAAAAGGAAAGAAACCTACTCACGGCCTTAAAAGTCAACGGGACCTGGGATTCCCAGCCGGTCACATACTGGTACTTGCCAGGCCTCAAGCTGGCTGGCGGCCGCGATCTGACGAGAGCAGGCACATTCAGCTTAGAATGCCCGTTGACAGCTCCTCCTCCTTTCCTATGGGCTTTCTGCAGTGCGAACGCACCTCCGAAAAGGAAAGAAACCTACTCACGGCCTTAAAAGTAAACGGGACCTGGGATTCCCAGCCGGTCACCCATACTGGTACTTGCCAGGCCTCAAGCTGGCTGGCGGCCGCGATCTGACGAGAGCAGGCACATTCAGCTTAGAATGCCCGTTGACAGCTCCTCCTCCTTTCCTATGGGCTTTCTGCAGTGCGAACGCACCTCCGAAAAGGAAAGAAACCTACTCACGGCCTTAAAAGTCAATGGGACCTGGGATTCCCAGCCGGTCACCCATACTGGTACTTGCCAGGCCTCAAGCTGGCTGGTGGCCGCGATCTGACGAGAGCAGGCACATTCAGCTTAGAATGCCCGTTGACAGCTCCTCCTCCTTTCCTATGGGCTTTCTGCAGTGCGAACGCACCTCCGAAAAGGAAAGAAACCTACTCACGGCCTTAAAAGTCAACGGGACCTGGCATTCCCAGCCGGTCACCCATACTGGTACTTGCCAGGCCTCAAGCTGGCTGGCGGCCGCGATCTGACGAGACCAGGCACATTGAGATTAGAATGCCCGTTGACAGCTCCTCCTCCTTTCCTATGGGCTTTCTGCAGTGCGAACGCACCTCCGAAAAGGAAAAAAACCTACTCACGGCCTTAAAAGTCAACGGGACCTGGGATTCCCAGCCGGTCACCCATACTGGTACTTGCCAGGCCTCAAGCTGGCTGGCGGCCGCGATCTGACGAGAGCAGGCACATTCAGCTTAGAATGCCCGTTGACAGCTCCTCCTCCTTTCCTATGGGCTTTCTGCAGTGCGAACGCACCTCCGAAAAGGAAAGCAACCTGCTCACGGCCTTAAAAGTCAACGGGACCTGGGATTCCCAGCCGGTCACCCATACTGGTACTTGCCAGGCCTCAAGCTGGCTGGCGGCCGCGATCTGACGAGAGCAGGCACATTCAGCTTAGAATGCCCGTTGACAGCTCCTCCTCCTTTCCTATGGGCTTTCTGCAGTGCGAACGCACCTCCGAAACGGAAAGAAACCTACTCACGGCCTTAAAAGTCAACGGGACCTGGGATTCCCAGCCGGTCACCCATACTGGTACTTGCCAGGCCTCAAGCTGGCTGGCGGCCGCGATCTGACGAGAGCAGGCACATTCAGCTTAGAATGCCCGTTGACAGCTCCTCCTCCTTTCCTATGGGCTTTCTGCAGTGCGAACGCACCTCCGAAAAGGAAAGAAACCTACTCACGGCCTTAAAAGTCAACGGGACCTGGGATTCCCAGCCGGTCACCCATACTGGTACTTGCCAGGCCTCAAGCTGGCTGGCGGCCGCGATCTGACGAGAGCAGGCACATTCAGCTTAGAATGCCCGTTGACAGCTCCTCCTCCTTTCCTATGGGCTTTCTGCAGTGCGAACGCACTTCCGAAAAGGAATGAAACCTACTCACGGCCTTAAAAGTCAACGGGACCTGGGATTCCCAGCCGGTCACCCATACTGGTACTTGCCAGGCCTCAAGCTGGCTGGCGGCCGCGATCTGACGAGAGCAGGCACATTCAGCTTAGAATGCCCGTTGACAGCTCCGCCTCCTTTCCTATGGGCTTTCTGCAGTGCGAACGCACCTCCGAAACGGAAAGAAACCTACTCACGGCCTTAAAAGTCAACGGGACCTGGGATTCCCAGCCGGTCACCCATACTGGTACTTGCCAGGCCTCAAGCTGGCTGTCGGCCGCGATCTGACGAGAGCAGGCACATTCAGCTTAGAATGCCCGTTGACAGCTCCTCCTCCTTTCCTATGGGCTTTCTGCAGTGCGAACGCACCTCCGAAAAGGAAAGAAACCTACTCACGGCCTTAAAAGTCAACGGGACCTGGGATTCCCAGCCGGTCACCCATACTGGTACTTGCCAGGCCTCAAGCTGGCTGGCGGCCGCAATCTGACGAGAGCAGGCATATTCAGCTTAGAATGCCCGTTGACAGCTCCTCCTCCTTTCCTATGGGCTTTCTGCAGTGCGAACGCACCTCCGAAAAGGAAAGAAACCTACTCACGGCCTTAAAAGTCAACGGGACCTGGGATTCCCAGCCGGTCACCCATACTGGTACTTGCCAGGCCGCAAGCTGGCTGGCGGCCGCGATCTGACGAGAGCAGGCACATTCAGCTTAGAATGCCCGTTGACAGCTCCTCCTCCTCCTTTCCTATGGGCTTTCTGCAGTGCGAACGCACCTCCGAAAAGGAAAGAAACCTACTCACGGCCTTAAAAGTCAACGGGACCTGGGATTCCCAGCCGGTCACCCATACTGGTACTTGCCAGGCCTCAAGCTGGCTGGCGGCCGCGATCTGACGAGAGCAGGCACATTCAGCTTAGAATGCCCGTTGACAGCTCCTCCTCCTTTCCTATGGGCTTTCTGCAGTGCGAACGCACCTCCGAAAAGGAAAGAAACCTACTCACGGCCTTAAAAGTCAACGGGACCTGGGATTCCCAGACGGTCACCCATACTGGTACTTGCCAGGCCTCAAGCTGGCTGGCGGCCGCGATCTGACGAGAGCAGGCACATTCAGCTTAGAATGCCCGTTGACAGCTCCTCCTCCTTTCCTATGGGCTTTCTGCAGTGCGAACGCACCTCCGAAAAGGAAAGAAACCTACTCACGGCCTTAAAAGTCAACGGGACCTGGGATTCCCAGCCGGTCACCCATACTGGTACTTGCCAGGCCTCAAGCTGGCTGGCGGCCGCGATCTGACGAGAGCAGGCACATTCAGCTTAGAATGCCAGTTGACAGCTCCTCCTCCTTTCCTATGGGCTTTCTGCAGTGCGAACGCACCTCCGAAAAGGAAAGAAACCTACTCACGGCCTTAAAAGTCAACGGGACCTGGGATTCCCAGCCGGTCACATACTGGTACTTGCCAGGCCTCAAGCTGGCTGGCGGCCGCGATCTGACGAGAGCAGGCACATTCAGCTTAGAATGCCCGTTGACAGCTCCTCCTCCTTTCCTATGGGCTTTCTGCAGTGCGAACGCACCTCCGAAAAGGAAAGAAACCTACTCACGGCCTTAAAAGTCAACGGGACCTGGGATTCCCAGCCGGTCACCCATACTGGTACTTGCCAGGCCGCAAGCTGGCTGGCGGCCGCGATCTGACGAGAGCAGGCACATTCAGCTTAGAATGCCCGTTGACAGCTCCTCCTCCTTTCCTATGGGCTTTCTGCAGTGCGAACGCACCTCCGAAAAGGAAAGAAACCTACTCACGGCCTTAAAAGTAAACGGGACCTGGGATTCCCAGCCGGTCACCCATACTGGTACTTGCCAGGCCTCAAGCTGGCTGGCGGCCGCGATCTGACGAGAGCAGGCACATTCAGCTTAGAATGCCCGTTGACAGCTCCTCCTCCTTTCCTATGGGCTTTCTGCAGTGCGAACGCACCTCCGAAAAGGAAAGAAACCTACTCACGGCCTTAAAAGTCAACGGAACCTGGGATTCCCAGCCGGTCACCCATACTGGTACTTGCCAGGCCTCAAGCTGGCTGGCGGCCGCGATCTGACGAGAGCAGGCACATTCAGCTTAGAATGCCCGTTGACAGCTCCTCCTCCTTTCCTATGGGCTTTCTGCAGTGCGAACGCACCTCCGAAAAGGAAAGAAACCTACTCACGACCTTATAAGTCAACGGGACCTGGGATTCCCAGCCGGTCACCCATACTGGTACTTGCCAGGCCTCAAGCTGGCTGGCGGCCGCGATCTGACGAGAGCAGGCACATTCAGCTTAGAATGCCCGTTGACAGCTCCTCCTCCTTTCCTATGGGCTTTCTTCAGTGCGAACGCACCTCCGAAAAGGAAAGAAACCTACTCACGGCCTTAAAAGTCAATGGGACCTGGGATTCCCAGCCGGTCACCCATACTGGTACTTGCCAGGCCTCAAGCTGGCTGGCGGCCGCGATCTGACGAGAGCAGGCACATTCAGCTTAGAATGCCCGTTGACAGCTCCTCCTCCTTTCCTATGGGCTTTCTGCAGTGCGAACGCACCTCCGAAAAGGAAAGAAACCTACTCACGGCCTTAAAAGTCAACGGGACCTGGCATTCCCAGCCGGTCACCCATACTGGTACTTGCCAGGCCTCAAGCTGGCTGGCGGCCGCGATCTGACGAGAGCAGGCACATTCAGCTTAAAATGCCCGTTGACAGCTCCTCCTCCTTTCCTATGGGCTTTCTGCAGTGCGAACGCACCTCCGAAACGGAAAGAAACCTACTCACGGCCTTAAAAGTCAACGGGACCTGGGATTCCCAGCCGGTCACCCATACTGGTACTTGCCAGGCCTCAAGCTGGCTGGCGGCCGCGATCTGACGAGAGCAGGCACATTCAGCTTAGAATGCCTGTTGACAGCTCCTCCTCCTTTCCTATGGGCTTTCTGCAGTGCGAACGCACCTCCGAAACGGAAAGAAACCTACTCACGGCCTTAAAAGTCAACGGGACCTGGGATTCCCAGCCGGTCACCCATACTGGTACTTGCCAGGCCTCAAGCTGGCTGGCGGCCGCGATCTGACGAGAGCAGGCACATTCAGCTTAGAATGCCCGTTGACAGCTCCTCCTCCTTTCCTATGGGCTTTCTGCAGTGCGAACGCACCTCCGAAACGGAAAGAAACCTACTCACGGCCTTAAAAGTCAACGGGACCTGGGATTCCCAGCCGGTCACCCATACTGGTACTTGCCAGGCCTCAAGCTGGCTGGCGGCCGCGATCTGACGAGAGCAGGCACATTCAGCTTAGAATGCCCGTTGACAGCTCCTCCTCCTTTCCTATGGGCTTTCTGCAGTGCGAACGCACCTCCGAAAAGGAAAGAAACCTACTCACGGCCTTAAAAGTCAACGGGACCTGAGATTCCCAGCCGGTCACCCATACTGGTACTTGCCAGGCCTCAAGCTGGCTGGCGGCCGCAATCTGACGAGAGCAGGCACATTCAGCTTAGAATGCCCGTTGACAGCTCCTCCTCCTTTCCTATGGGCTTTCTGCAGTGCGAACGCACCTCCGAAAAGGAAAGAAACCTACTCACGGCCTTAAAAGTCAACGGGACCTGGGATTCCCAGCCGGTCACCCATACTGGTACTTGCCAGGCCTTAAGCTGGCTGGCGGCCGCGATCTGACGAGAGCAGGCACATTCAGCTTAGAATGCCCGTTGACAGCTCCTCCTCCTTTCCTATGGGCTTTCTGCAGTGCGAACGCACCTCCGAAAAGGAAAGCAACCTACTCACGGCCTTAAAAGTCAACGGGACCTGGGATTCCCAGCCGGTCACCCATACTGGTACTTGCCAGGCCTCAAGCTGGCTGGCGGCCGCGATCTGACGAGAGCAGGCACATTCAGCTTAGAATGCCCGTTGACAGCTCTCCTCCTTTCCTATGGGCTTTCTGCAGTGCGAACGCACCTCCGAAAAGGAAAGAAACCTACTCACGGCCTTAAAAGTCAACGGGACCTGGGATTCCCAGCCGGTCACCCATACTGGTACTTGCCAGGCCTCAAGCTGGCTGGCGGCCGCGATCTGACGAGAGCAGGCACATTCAGCTTAGAATGCCCGTTGACAGCTCCTCCTCCTTTCCTATGGGCTTTCTGCAGTGCGAACGCACCTCCGAAAAGGAAAGCAACCTACTCACGGCCTTAAAAGTCAACGGGACCTGGGATTCCCAGCCGGTCACCCATACTGGTACTTGCCAGGCCTCAAGCTGGCTGGCGGCCGCGATCTGACGAGAGCAGGCACATTCAGCTTAGAATGCCCGTTGACAGCTCCTCCTCCTTTCCTATGGGCTTTCTGCAGTGCGAACGCACCTCCGAAAAGGAAAGCAACCTACTCAGGGCCTTAAAAGTCAACGGGACCTGGGATTCCCAGCCGGTCACCCATACTGGTACTTGCCAGGCCTCAAGCTGGCTGGCGGCCGCGATCTGACGAGAGCAGGCACATTCAGCTTAGAATGCCCGTTGACAGCTCCTTCTCCTTTTTTCTATGGGCTTTCTGCAGTGCGAACGCACCTCCGAAAAGGAAAGAAACCTACTCACGGCCTTAAAAGTCAACGGGACCTGGGATTCCCAGCCGGTCACCCATACTGGTACTTGCCAGGCCTCAAGCTGGCTGGCGGCCGCGATCTGACGAGAGCAGGCACATTCAGCCTAGAATGCCCGTTGACAGCTCCTCCTCCTTTCCTATGGGCTTTCTGCAGTGCGAACTCACCTCCGAAAAGGAAAGAAACCTACTCACGGCCTTAAAAGTCAACGGGACCTGGGATTCCCAGCCGGTCACCCATACTGGTACTTGCCAGGCCTCAAGCTGGCTGGCGGCCGCGGTCTGACGAGAGCAGGCACATTCAGCTTAGAATGCCCGTTGACAGCTCCTCTTCCTTTCCTATGGGCTTTCTGCAGTGCGAACGCACCTCCGAAAAGGAAAGAAACCTACTCACGGCCTTAAAAGTCAACGGGACCTGGGATTCCCAGCCGGTCACCCATACTGGTACTTGCCAGGCCTCAAGCTGGCTGGCGGCCGCGATCTGACGAGAGCAGGCACATTCAGCTTAGAATGCCCGTTGACAGCTCCTCCTCCTTTCCTATGGGCTTTCTGCAGTGCGAACGCACCTCCGAAAAGGAAAGAAACCTACTCACGGCCTTAAAAGTCAACGGGACCTGGGATTCCCAGCCGGTCACCCATACTGGTACTTGCCAGGCCTCAAGCTGGCTGGCGGCCGCGATCTGACGAGAGCAGGCACATTCAGCTTAGAATGCCCGTTGACAGCTCCTCCTCCTTTCCTATGGGCTTTCTGCAGTGCGAACGCACCTCCGAAAAGGAAAGAAACCTACTCACGGCCTTAAAAGTCAACGGGACCTGGGATTCCCAGCCGGTCACCCATACTGGTACTTGCCAGGCCTCAAGCTGGCTGGCGGCCGCGATCTGACGAGAGCAGGCACATTCAGCTTAGAATGCCCGTTGACAGCTCCTCCTCCTTTCCTATGGGCTTTCTGCAGTGCGAACGCACCTCCGAAAAGGAAAGAAACCTACTCACGGCCTTAAAAGTCAACGGGACCTGGGATTCCCAGCCGGTCACCCATACTGGTACTTGCCAGGCCTCAAGCTGGCTGGCGGCCGCAATCTGACGAGAGCAGGCACATTCAGCTTAGAATGCCCGTTGACAGCTCCTCCTCCTTTCCTATGGGCTTTCTGCAGTGCGAACGCACCTCCGAAAAGGAAAGAAACCTACTCACGGCCTTAAAAGTCAACGGGACCTGGGATTCCCAGCCGGTCACCCATACTGGTACTTGCCAGGCCGCAAGCTGGCTGGCGGCCGCGATCTGACGAGAGCAGGCACATTCAGCTTAGAATGCCCGTTGACAGCTCCTCCTCCTTTCCTATGGGCTTTCTGCAGTGCGAACGCACCTCCGAAAAGGAAAGAAACCTACTCACGGCCTTAAAAGTCAACGGGACCTGGGATTCCCAGCCGGTCACCCATACTGGTACTTGCCAGGCCTCAAGCTGGCTGGCGGCCGCGATCTGACGAGAGCAGGCACATTCAGCTTAGAATGCCCGTTGACAGCTCCTCCTCCTTTCCTATGGGCTTTCTGCAGTGCGAACGCACCTCCGAAAAGGAAAGAAACCTACTCACGGCCTTAAAAGTCAACGGGACCTGGGATTCCCAGACGGTCACCCATACTGGTACTTGCCAGGCCTCAAGCTGGCTGGCGGCCGCGATCTGACGAGAGCAGGCACATTCAGCTTAGAATGCCCGTTGACAGCTCCTCCTCCTTTCCTATGGGCTTTCTGCAGTGCGAACGCACCTCCGAAAAGGAAAGAAACCTACTCACGGCCTTAAAAGTCAACGGGACCTGGGATTCCCAGCCGGTCACATACTGGTACTTGCCAGGCCTCAAGCTGGCTGGCGGCCGCGATCTGACGAGAGCAGGCACATTCAGCTTAGAATGCCCGTTGACAGCTCCTCCTCCTTTCCTATGGGCTTTCTGCAGTGCGAACGCACCTCCGAAAAGGAAAGAAACCTACTCACGGCCTTAAAAGTCAACGGGACCTGGGATTCCCAGCCGGTCACCCATACTGGTACTTGCCAGGCCGCAAGCTGGCTGGCGGCCGCGATCTGACGAGAGCAGGCACATTCAGCTTAGAATGCCCGTTGACAGCTCCTCCTCCTTTCCTATGGGCTTTCTGCAGTGCGAACGCACCTCCGAAAAGGAAAGAAACCTACTCACGGCCTTAAAAGTAAACGGGACCTGGGATTCCCAGCCGGTCACCCATACTGGTACTTGCCAGGCCTCAAGCTGGCTGGCGGCCGCGATCTGACGAGAGCAGGCACATTCAGCTCAGAATGCCCGTTGACAGCTCCTCCTCCTTTCCTATGGGCTTTCTGCAGTGCGAACGCACCTCCGAAAAGGAAAGAAACCTACTCACGGCCTTAAAAGTCAATGGGACCTGGGATTCCCAGCCGGTCACCCATACTGGTACTTGCCAGGCCTCAAGCTGGCTGGTGGCCGCGATCTGACGAGAGCAGGCACATTCAGCTTAGAATGCCCGTTGACAGCTCCTCCTCCTTTCCTATGGGCTTTCTGCAGTGCGAACGCACCTCCGAAAAGGAAAGAAACCTACTCACGGCCTTAAAAGTCAACGGGACCTGGCATTCCCAGCCGGTCACCCATACTGGTACTTGCCAGGCCTCAAGCTGGCTGGCGGCCGCGATCTGACGAGACCAGGCACATTGAGATTAGAATGCCCGTTGACAGCTCCTCCTCCTTTCCTATGGGCTTTCTGCAGTGCGAACGCACCTCCGAAAAGGAAAAAAACCTACTCACGGCCTTAAAAGTCAACGGGACCTGGGATTCCCAGCCGGTCACCCATACTGGTACTTGCCAGGCCTCAAGCTGGCTGGCGGCCGCGATCTGACGAGAGCAGGCACATTCAGCTTAGAATGCCCGTTGACAGCTCCTCCTCCTTTCCTATGGGCTTTCTGCAGTGCGAACGCACCTCCGAAAAGGAAAGCAACCTGCTCACGGCCTTAAAAGTCAACGGGACCTGGGATTCCCAGCCGGTCACCCATACTGGTACTTGCCAGGCCTCAAGCTGGCTGGCGGCCGCGATCTGACGAGAGCAGGCACATTCAGCTTAGAATGCCCGTTGACAGCTCCTCCTCCTTTCCTATGGGCTTTCTGCAGTGCGAACGCACCTCCGAAACGGAAAGAAACCTACTCACGGCCTTAAAAGTCAACGGGACCTGGGATTCCCAGCCGGTCACCCATACTGGTACTTGCCAGGCCTCAAGCTGGCTGGCGGCCGCGATCTGACGAGAGCAGGCACATTCAGCTTAGAATGCCCGTTGACAGCTCCTCCTCCTTTCCTATGGGCTTTCTGCAGTGCGAACGCACCTCCGAAAAGGAAAGAAACCTACTCACGGCCTTAAAAGTCAACGGGACCTGGGATTCCCAGCCGGTCACCCATACTGGTACTTGCCAGGCCTCAAGCTGGCTGGCGGCCGCGATCTGACGAGAGCAGGCACATTCAGCTTAGAATGCCCGTTGACAGCTCCTCCTCCTTTCCTATGGGCTTTCTGCAGTGCGAACGCACTTCCGAAAAGGAATGAAACCTACTCACGGCCTTAAAAGTCAACGGGACCTGGGATTCCCAGCCGGTCACCCATACTGGTACTTGCCAGGCCTCAAGCTGGCTGGCGGCCGCGATCTGACGAGAGCAGGCACATTCAGCTTAGAATGCCCGTTGACAGCTCCGCCTCCTTTCCTATGGGCTTTCTGCAGTGCGAACGCACCTCCGAAACGGAAAGAAACCTACTCACGGCCTTAAAAGTCAACGGGACCTGGGATTCCCAGCCGGTCACCCATACTGGTACTTGCCAGGCCTCAAGCTGGCTGGCGGCCGCGATCTGACGAGAGCAGGCACATTCAGCTTAGAATGCCCGTTGACAGCTCCGCCTCCTTTCCTATGGGCTTTCTGCAGTGCGAACGCACCTCCGAAACGGAAAGAAACCTACTCACGGCCTTAAAAGTCAACGGGACCTGGGATTCCCAGCCGGTCACCCATACTGGTACTTGCCAGGCCTCAAGCTGGCTGGCGGCCGCGATCTGACGAGAGCAGGCACATTCAGCTTAGAATGCCCGTTGACAGCTCCTCCTCCTTTCCTATGGGCTTTCTGCAGTGCGAACGCACCTCCGAAAAGGAAAGAAACCTACTCACGGCCTTAAAAGTCAACGGGACCTGGGATTCCCAGCCGGTCACCCATACTGGTACTTGCCAGGCCGCAAGCTGGCTGGCGGCCGCGATCTGACGAGAGCAGGCACATTCAGCTTAGAATGCCCGTTGACAGCTCCTCCTCCTTTCCTATGGGCTTTCTGCAGTGCGAACGCACCTCCGAAAAGGAAAGAAACCTACTCACGGCCTTAAAAGTCAACGGGACCTGGGATTCCCAGCCGGTCACCCATACTGGTACTTGCCAGGCCGCAAGCTGGCTGGCGGCCGCGATCTGACGAGAGCAGGCACATTCAGCTTAGAATGCCCGTTGACAGCTCCTCCTCCTTTCCTATGGGCTTTCTGCAGTGCGAACGCACCTCCGAAAAGGAAAGAAACCTACTCACGGCCTTAAAAGTCAACGGGACCTGGGATTCCCAGCCGGTCACCCATACTGGTACTTGCCAGGCCTCAAGCTGGCTGGCGGCCGCGATCTGACGAGAGCAGGCACATTCAGCTTAGAATGCCCGTTGACAGCTCCTCCTCCTTTCCTATGGGCTTTCTGCAGTGCGAACGCACCTCCGAAAAGGAAAGAAACCTACTCACGGCCTTAAAAGTCAACGGGACCTGGGATTCCCAGACGGTCACCCATACTGGTACTTGCCAGGCCTCAAGCTGGCTGGCGGCCGCGATCTGACGAGAGCAGGCACATTCAGCTTAGAATGCCCGTTGACAGCTCCTCCTCCTTTCCTATGGGCTTTCTGCAGTGCGAACGCACCTCCGAAAAGGAAAGAAACCTACTCACGGCCTTAAAAGTCAACGGGACCTGGGATTCCCAGCCGGTCACCCATACTGGTACTTGCCAGGCCTCAAGCTGGCTGGCGGCCGCGATCTGACGAGAGCAGGCACATTCAGCTTAGAATGCCAGTTGACAGCTCCTCCTCCTTTCCTATGGGCTTTCTGCAGTGCGAACGCACCTCCGAAAAGGAAAGAAACCTACTCACGGCCTTAAAAGTCAACGGGACCTGGGATTCCCAGCCGGTCACATACTGGTACTTGCCAGGCCTCAAGCTGGCTGGCGGCCGCGATCTGACGAGAGCAGGCACATTCAGCTTAGAATGCCCGTTGACAGCTCCTCCTCCTTTCCTATGGGCTTTCTGCAGTGCGAACGCACCTCCGAAAAGGAAAGAAACCTACTCACGGCCTTAAAAGTCAACGGGACCTGGGATTCCCAGCCGGTCACCCATACTGGTACTTGCCAGGCCGCAAGCTGGCTGGCGGCCGCGATCTGACGAGAGCAGGCACATTCAGCTTAGAATGCCCGTTGACAGCTCCTCCTCCTTTCCTATGGGCTTTCTGCAGTGCGAACGCACCTCCGAAAAGGAAAGAAACCTACTCACGGCCTTAAAAGTAAACGGGACCTGGGATTCCCAGCCGGTCACCCATACTGGTACTTGCCAGGCCTCAAGCTGGCTGGCGGCCGCGATCTGACGAGAGCAGGCACATTCAGCTTAGAATGCCCGTTGACAGCTCCTCCTCCTTTCCTATGGGCTTTCTGCAGTGCGAACGCACCTCCGAAAAGGAAAGAAACCTACTCACGGCCTTAAAAGTCAACGGGACCTGGGATTCCCAGCCGGTCACCCATACTGGTACTTGCCAGGCCTCAAGCTGGCTGGCGGCCGCGATCTGACGAGAGCAGGCACATTCAGCTTAGAATGCCCGTTGACAGCTCCTCCTCCTTTCCTATGGGCTTTCTGCAGTGCGAACGCACCTCCGAAAAGGAAAGAAACCTACTCACGACCTTATAAGTCAACGGGACCTGGGATTCCCAGCCGGTCACCCATACTGGTACTTGCCAGGCCTCAAGCTGGCTGGCGGCCGCGATCTGACGAGAGCAGGCACATTCAGCTTAGAATGCCCGTTGACAGCTCCTCCTCCTTTCCTATGGGCTTTCTTCAGTGCGAACGCACCTCCGAAAAGGAAAGAAACCTACTCACGGCCTTAAAAGTCAATGGGACCTGGGATTCCCAGCCGGTCACCCATACTGGTACTTGCCAGGCCTCAAGCTGGCTGGCGGCCGCGATCTGACGAGAGCAGGCACATTCAGCTTAGAATGCCCGTTGACAGCTCCTCCTCCTTTCCTATGGGCTTTCTGCAGTGCGAACGCACCTCCGAAAAGGAAAGAAACCTACTCACGGCCTTAAAAGTCAACGGGACCTGGCATTCCCAGCCGGTCACCCATACTGGTACTTGCCAGGCCTCAAGCTGGCTGGCGGCCGCGATCTGACGAGAGCAGGCACATTCAGCTTAGAATGCCCGTTGACAGCTCCTCCTCCTTTCCTATGGGCTTTCTGCAGTGCGAACGCACCTCCGAAACGGAAAGAAACCTACTCACGGCCTTAAAAGTCAACGGGACCTGGGATTCCCAGCCGGTCACCCATACTGGTACTTGCCAGGCCTCAAGCTGGCTGGCGGCCGCGATCTGACGAGAGCAGGCACATTCAGCTTAGAATGCCTGTTGACAGCTCCTCCTCCTTTCCTATGGGCTTTCTGCAGTGCGAACGCACCTCCGAAACGGAAAGAAACCTACTCACGGCCTTAAAAGTCAACGGGACCTGGGATTCCCAGCCGGTCACCCATACTGGTACTTGCCAGGCCTCAAGCTGGCTGGCGGCCGCGATCTGACGAGAGCAGGCACATTCAGCTTAGAATGCCCGTTGACAGCTCCTCCTCCTTTCCTATGGGCTTTCTGCAGTGCGAACGCACCTCCGAAACGGAAAGAAACCTACTCACGGCCTTAAAAGTCAACGGGACCTGGGATTCCCAGCCGGTCACCCATACTGGTACTTGCCAGGCCTCAAGCTGGCTGGCGGCCGCGATCTGACGAGAGCAGGCACATTCAGCTTAGAATGCCCGTTGACAGCTCCTCCTCCTTTCCTATGGGCTTTCTGCAGTGCGAACGCACCTCCGAAAAGGAAAGAAACCTACTCACGGCCTTAAAAGTCAACGGGACCTGGGATTCCCAGCCGGTCACCCATACTGGTACTTGCCAGGCCGCAAGCTGGCTGGCGGCCGCGATCTGACGAGAGCAGGCACATTCAGCTTAGAATGCCCGTTGACAGCTCCTCCTCCTTTCCTATGGGCTTTCTGCAGTGCGAACGCACCTCCGAAAAGGAAAGAAACCTACTCACGGCCTTAAAAGTAAACGGGACCTGGGATTCCCAGCCGGTCACCCATACTGGTACTTGCCAGGCCTCAAGCTGGCTGGCGGCCGCGATCTGACGAGAGCAGGCACATTCAGCTTAGAATGCCCGTTGACAGCTCCTCCTCCTTTCCTATGGGCTTTCTGCAGTGCGAACGCACCTCCGAAAAGGAAAGAAACCTACTCACGGCCTTAAAAGTCAACGGGACCTGGGATTCCCAGCCGGTCACCCATACTGGTACTTGCCAGGCCGCAAGCTGGCTGGCGGCCGCGATCTGACGAGAGCAGGCACATTCAGCTTAGAATGCCCGTTGACAGCTCCTCCTCCTTTCCTATGGGCTTTCTGCAGTGCGAACGCACCTCCGAAAAGGAAAGAAACCTACTCACGGCCTTAAAAGTAAACGGGACCTGGGATTCCCAGCCGGTCACCCATACTGGTACTTGCCAGGCCTCAAGCTGGCTGGCGGCCGCGATCTGACGAGAGCAGGCACATTCAGCTTAGAATGCCCGTTGACAGCTCCTCCTCCTTTCCTATGGGCTTTCTGCAGTGCGAACGCACCTCCGAAAAGGAAAGAAACCTACTCACGGCCTTAAAAGTCAACGGGACCTGGGATTCCCAGCCGGTCACCCATACTGGTACTTGCCAGGCCTCAAGCTGGCTGGCGGCCGCGATCTGACGAGAGCAGGCACATTCAGCTTAGAATGCCCGTTGACAGCTCCTCCTCCTTTCCTATGGGCTTTCTGCAGTGCGAACGCACCTCCGAAAAGGAAAGAAACCTACTCACGACCTTATAAGTCAACGGGACCTGGGATTCCCAGCCGGTCACCCATACTGGTACTTGCCAGGCCTCAAGCTGGCTGGCGGCCGCGATCTGACGAGAGCAGGCACATTCAGCTTAGAATGCCCGTTGACAGCTCCTCCTCCTTTCCTATGGGCTTTCTTCAGTGCGAACGCACCTCCGAAAAGGAAAGAAACCTACTCACGGCCTTAAAAGTCAATGGGACCTGGGATTCCCAGCCGGTCACCCATACTGGTACTTGCCAGGCCTCAAGCTGGCTGGCGGCCGCGATCTGACGAGAGCAGGCACATTCAGCTTAGAATGCCCGTTGACAGCTCCTCCTCCTTTCCTATGGGCTTTCTGCAGTGCGAACGCACCTCCGAAAAGGAAAGAAACCTACTCACGGCCTTAAAAGTCAACGGGACCTGGCATTCCCAGCCGGTCACCCATACTGGTACTTGCCAGGCCTCAAGCTGGCTGGCGGCCGCGATCTGACGAGAGCAGGCACATTCAGCTTAGAATGCCCGTTGACAGCTCCTCCTCCTTTCCTATGGGCTTTCTGCAGTGCGAACGCACCTCCGAAACGGAAAGAAACCTACTCACGGCCTTAAAAGTCAACGGGACCTGGGATTCCCAGCCGGTCACCCATACTGGTACTTGCCAGGCCTCAAGCTGGCTGGCGGCCGCGATCTGACGAGAGCAGGCACATTCAGCTTAGAATGCCTGTTGACAGCTCCTCCTCCTTTCCTATGGGCTTTCTGCAGTGCGAACGCACCTCCGAAACGGAAAGAAACCTACTCACGGCCTTAAAAGTCAACGGGACCTGGGATTCCCAGGCGGTCACCCATACTGGTACTTGCCAGGCCTCAAGCTGGCTGGCGGCCGCGATCTGACGAGAGCAGGCACATTCAGCTTAGAATGCCCGTTGACAGCTCCTCCTCCTTTCCTATGGGCTTTCTGCAGTGCGAACGCACCTCCGAAACGGAAAGAAACCTACTCACGGCCTTAAAAGTCAACGGGACCTGGGATTCCCAGCCGGTCACCCATACTGGTACTTGCCAGGCCTCAAGCTGGCTGGCGGCCGCGATCTGACGAGAGCAGGCACATTCAGCTTAGAATGCCCGTTGACAGCTCCTCCTCCTTTTTTCTATGGGCTTTCTGCAGTGCGAACGCACCTCCGAAAAGGAAAGAAACCTACTCACGGCCTTAAAAGTCAACGGGACCTGGGATTCCCAGCCGGTCACCCATACTGGTACTTGCCAGGCCTCAAGCTGGCTGGCGGCCGCGATCTGACGAGAGCAGGCACATTCAGCCTAGAATGCCCGTTGACAGCTCCTCCTCCTTTCCTATGGGCTTTCTGCAGTGCGAACTCACCTCCGAAAAGGAAAGAAACCTACTCACGGCCTTAAAAGTCAACGGGACCTGGGATTCCCAGCCGGTCACCCATACTGGTACTTGCCAGGCCTCAAGCTGGCTGGCGGCCGCGGTCTGACGAGAGCAGGCACATTCAGCTTAGAATGCCCGTTGACAGCTCCTCTTCCTTTCCTATGGGCTTTCTGCAGTGCGAACGCACCTCCGAAAAGGAAAGAAACCTACTCACGGCCTTAAAAGTCAACGGGACCTGGGATTCCCAGCCGGTCACCCATACTGGTACTTGCCAGGCCTCAAGCTGGCTGGCGGCCGCGATCTGACGAGAGCAGGCACATTCAGCTTAGAATGCCCGTTGACAGCTCCTCCTCCTTTCCTATGGGCTTTCTGCAGTGCGAACGCACCTCCGAAAAGGAAAGAAACCTACTCACGGCCTTAAAAGTCAACGGGACCTGGGATTCCCAGCCGGTCACCCATACTGGTACTTGCCAGGCCTCAAGCTGGCTGGCGGCCGCGATCTGACGAGAGCAGGCACATTCAGCTTAGAATGCCCGTTGACAGCTCCTCCTCCTTTCCTATGGGCTTTCTGCAGTGCGAACGCACCTCCGAAAAGGAAAGAAACCTACTCACGGCCTTAAAAGTCAACGGGACCTGGGATTCCCAGCCGGTCACCCATACTGGTACTTGCCAGGCCTCAAGCTGGCTGGCGGCCGCGATCTGACGAGAGCAGGCACATTCAGCTTAGAATGCCCGTTGACAGCTCCTCCTCCTTTCCTATGGGCTTTCTGCAGTGCGAACGCACCTCCGAAAAGGAAAGAAACCTACTCACGGCCTTAAAAGTCAACGGGACCTGGGATTCCCAGCCGGTCACCCATACTGGTACTTGCCAGGCCTCAAGCTGGCTGGCGGCCGCAATCTGACGAGAGCAGGCACATTCAGCTTAGAATGCCCGTTGACAGCTCCTCCTCCTTTCCTATGGGCTTTCTGCAGTGCGAACGCACCTCCGAAAAGGAAAGAAACCTACTCACGGCCTTAAAAGTCAACGGGACCTGGGATTCCCAGCCGGTCACCCATACTGGTACTTGCCAGGCCGCAAGCTGGCTGGCGGCCGCGATCTGACGAGTGCAGGCACATTCAGCTTAGAATGCCCGTTGACAGCTCCTCCTCCTTTCCTATGGGCTTTCTGCAGTGCGAACGCACCTCCGAAAAGGAAAGAAACCTACTCACGGCCTTAAAAGTCAACGGGACCTGGGATTCCCAGCCGGTCACCCATACTGGTACTTGCCAGGCCTCAAGCTGGCTGGCGGCCGCGATCTGACGAGAGCAGGCACATTCAGCTTAGAATGCCCGTTGACAGCTCCTCCTCCTTTCCTATGGGCTTTCTGCAGTGCGAACGCACCTCCGAAAAGGAAAGAAACCTACTCACGGCCTTAAAAGTCAACGGGACCTGGGATTCCCAGCCGGTCACCCATACTGGTACTTGCCAGGCCTCAAGCTGGCTGGCGGCCGCGATCTGACGAGAGCAGGCACATTCAGCTTAGAATGCCCGTTGACAGCTCCTCCTCCTTTCCTATGGGCTTTCTGCAGTGCGAACGCACCTCCGAAAAGGAAAGAAATCTACTCACGGCCTTAAAAGTCAACGGGACCTGGGATTCCCAGCCGGTCACCCATACTGGTACTTGCCAGGCCTCAAGCTGGCTGGCGGCCGCGATCTGACGAGAGCAGGCACATTCAGCTTAGAATGTCCGTTGACAGCTCCTCCTCCTTTCCTATGGGCTTTCTGCAGTGCGAACGCACCTCCGAAAAGGAAAGAAACCTACTCACGGCCTTAAAAGTCAACGGGACCTGGGATTCCCAGCCGGTCACCCATACTGGTACTTGCCAGGCCTCAAGCTGGCTGGCGGCCGCGATCTGACGAGAGCAGGCACATTCAGCTTAGAATGCCCGTTGACAGCTCCTCCTCCTTTCCTATGGGCTTTCTGCAGTGCGAACGCACCTCCGAAAAGGAAAGCAACCTACTCACGGCCTTAAAAGTCAACGGGACCTGGGATTCCCAGCCGGTCACCCATACTGGTACTTGCCAGGCCTCAAGCTGGCTGGCGGCCGCGATCTGACGAGAGCAGGCACATTCAGCTTAGAATGCCCGTTGACAGCTCCTCCTCCTTTCCTATGGGCTTTCTGCAGTGCGAACGCACCTCCGAAAAGGAAAGAAATCTACTCACGGCCTTAAAAGTCAACGGGACCTGGGATTCCCAGCCGGTCACCCATACTGGTACTTGCCAGGCCTCAAGCTGGCTGGCGGCCGCGATCTGACGAGAGCAGGCACATTCAGCTTAGAATGCCCGTTGACAGCTCCTCCTCCTTTCCTATGGGCTTTCTGCAGTGCGAACGCACTTCCGAAAAGGAATGAAACCTACTCACGGCCTTAAAAGTCAACGGGACCTGGGAATCCCAGCCGGTCACCCATACTGGTACTTGCCAGGCCTCAAGCTGGCTGGCGGCCGCGATCTGACGAGAGCAGGCACATTCAGCTTAGAATGCCCGTTGACAGCTCCGCCTCCTTTCCTATGGGCTTTCTGCAGTGCGAACGCACCTCCGAAAAGGAAAGAAACCTACTCACGGCCTTAAAAGTCAACGGGACCTGGGATTCCCAGCCGGTCACCCATACTGGTACTTGCCAGGCCTCAAGCTGGCTGGCGGCCGCAATCTGACGAGAGCAGGCACATTCAGCTTAGAATGCCCGTTGACAGCTCCTCCTCCTTTCCTATGGGCTTTCTGCAGTGCGAACGCACCTCCGAAAAGGAAAGAAACCTACTCACGGCCTTAAAAGTCAACGGGACATGGGATTCCCAGCCGGTCACCCATACTGGTACTTGCCAGGCCTCAAGCTGGCTGGCGGCCGCGATCTGACGAAAGCAGGCACATTCAGCTTAGAATGCCCGTTGACAGCTCCTCCTCCTTTCCTATGGGCTTTCTGCAGTGCGAACGCACCTCCGAAAAGGAAAGCAACCTACTCACGGCCTTAAAAGTCAACGGGACCTGGGATTCCCAGCCGGTCAACCATACTGGTACTTGCCAGGCCTCAAGCTGGCTGGCGGCCGCGATCTGACGAGAGCAGGCACATTCAGCTTAGAATGCCCGTTGACAGCTCCTCCTCCTTTCCTATGGGCTTTCTGCAGTGCGAACGCACCTCCGAAAAGGAAAGAAACCTACTCACGGCCTTAAAAGTCAACGGGACCTGGGATTCCCAGCCGGTCACCCATACTGGTACTTGCCAGGCCTCAAGCTGGCTGGCGGCCGCGATCTGACGAGAGCAGGCACATACAGCTTAGAATGCCCGTTGACAGCGCCTCCTCCTTTCCTATGGGCTTTCTGCAGTGCGAACGCACCTCCGAAAAGGAAAGCAACCTGCTCACGGCCTTAAAAGTCAACGGGACCTGGGATTCCCAGCCGGTCACCCATACTGGTACTTGCCAGGCCTCAAGCTGGCTGGCGGCCGCGATCTGACGAGAGCAGGCACATTCAGCTTAGAATGCCCGTTGACAGCTCCTCCTCCTTTCCTATGGGCTTTCTGCAGTGCGAACGCACCTCCGAAAAGGAAAGAAACCTACTCACGGCCTTAAAAGTCAACGGGACCTGGGATTCCCAGCCGGTCACCCATACTGGTACTTGCCAGGCCTCAAGCTGGCTGGCGGCCGCGATCTGACGAGAGCAGGCACATTCAGCTTAGAATGCCCGTTGACAGCTCCGCCTCCTTTCCTATGGGCTTTCTGCAGTGCGAACGCACCTCCGAAAAGGAAAGAAACCTACTCACGGCCTTAAAAGTCAACGGGACCTGGGATTCCCAACCGGTCACCCATACTGGTACTTGCCAGGCCTCAAGCTGGCTGGCGGCCGCAATCTGACGAGAGCAGGCACATTCAGCTTAGAATGCCCGTTGACAGCTCCTCCTCCTTTCCTATGGGCTTTCTGCAGTGCGAACGCACCTCCGAAAAGGAAAGAAACCTACTCACGGCCTTAAAAGTCAACGGGACCTGGGATTCCCAGCCGGTCACCCATACTGGTACTTGCCAGGCCTCAAGCTGGCTGGCGGCCGCGATCTGACGAGAGCAGGCACATTCAGCTTAGAATGCCCGTTGACAGCTCCTCCTCCTTTCCTATGGGCTTTCTGCAGTGCGAACGCACCTCCGAAAAGGAAAGAAATCTACTCACGGCCTTAAAAGTCAACGGGACCTGGGATTCCCAGCCGGTCACCCATACTGGTACTTGCCAGGCCTCAAGCTGGCTGGCGGCCGCGATCTGACGAGAGCAGGCACATTCAGCTTAGAATGCCCGTTGACAGCTCCTCCTCCTTTCCTATGGGCTTTCTGCAGTGCGAACGCACTTCCGAAAAGGAATGAAACCTACTCACGGCCTTAAAAGTCAACGGGACCTGGGATTCCCAGCCGGTCACCCATACTGGTACTTGCCAGGCCTCAAGCTGGCTGGCGGCCGCGATCTGACGAGAGCAGGCACATTCAGCTTAGAATGCCCGTTGACAGCTCCGCCTCCTTTCCTATGGGCTTTCTGCAGTGCGAACGCACCTCCGAAAAGGAAAGAAACCTACTCACGGCCTTAAAAGTCAACGGGACCTGGGATTCCCAGCCGGTCACCCATACTGGTACTTGCCAGGCCTCAAGCTGGCTGGCGGCCGCAATCTGACGAGAGCAGGCACATTCAGCTTAGAATGCCCGTTGACAGCTCCTCCTCCTTTCCTATGGGCTTTCTGCAGTGCGAACGCACCTCCGAAAAGGAAAGCAACCTACTCACGGCCTTAAAAGTCAACGGGACCTGGGATTCCCAGCCGCTCACCCATACTGGTACTTGCCAGGCCTCAAGCTGGCTGGCGGCCGCGATCTGACGAGAGCAGGCACATTCAGCTTAGAATGCCCGTTGACAGCTCCTCCTCCTTTCCTATGGGCTTTCTGCAGTGCGAACGCACCTCCGAAAAGGAAAGCAACCTACTCACGGCCTTAAAAGTCAACGGGACCTGGGATTCCCAGCCGGTCACCCATACTGGTACTTGCCAGGCCTCAAGCTGGCTGGCGGCCGCGATCTGACGAGAGCAGGCACATTCAGCTTAGAATGCCCGTTGACAGCTCCTCCTCCTTTCCTATGGGCTTTCTGCAGTGCGAACGCACCTCCGAAAAGGAAAGAAATCTACTCACGGCCTTAAAAGTCAACGGGACCTGGGATTCCCAGCCGGTCACCCATACTGGTACTTGCCAGGCCTCAAGCTGGCTGGCGGCCGCGATCTGACGAGAGCAGGCACATTCAGCTTAGAATGCCCGTTGACAGCCCCTCCTCCTTTCCTATGGGCTTTCTGCAGTGCGAACGCACTTCCGAAAAGGAATGAAACCTACTTACGGCCTTAAAAGTCAACGGGACCTGGGATTCCCAGCCGGTCACCCATACTGGTACTTGCCAGGCCTCAAGCTGGCTGGCGGCCGCGATCTGACGAGAGCAGGCACATTCAGCTTAGAATGCCCGTTGACAGCTCCGCCTCCTTTCCTATGGGCTTTCTGCAGTGCGAACGCACCTCCGAAAAGGAAAGAAACCTACTCACGGCCTTAAAAGTCAACGGGACCTGGGATTCCCAGCCGGTCACCCATACTGGTACTTGCCAGGCCTCAAGCTGGCTGGCGGCCGCAATCTGACGAGAGCAGGCACATTCAGCTTAGAATGCCCGTTGACAGCTCCTCCTCCTTTCCTATGGGCTTTCTGCAGTGCGAACGCACCTCCGAAAAGGAAAGCAACCTACTCACGGCCTTAAAAGTCAACGGGACCTGGGATTCCCAGCCGGTCACCCATACTGGTACTTGCCAGGCCTCAAGCTGGCTGGCGGCCGCGATCTGACGAAAGCAGGCACATTCAGCTTAGAATGCCCGTTGACAGCTCCTCCTCCTTTCCTATGGGCTTTCTGCAGTGCGAACGCACCTCCGAAAAGGAAAGCAACCTACTCACGGCCTTAAAAGTCAACGGGACCTGGGATTCCCAGCCGCTCACCCATACTGGTACTTGCCAGGCCTCAAGCTGGCTGGCGGCCGCGATCTGACGAGAGCAGGCACATTCAGCTTAGAATGCCCGTTGACAGCTCCTCCTCCTTTCCTATGGGCTTTCTGCAGTGCGAACGCACCTCCGAAAAGGAAAGCAACCTACTCACGGCCTTAAAAGTCAACGGGACCTGGGATTCCCAGCCGGTCACCCATACTGGTACTTGCCAGGCCTCAAGCTGGCTGGCGGCCGCGATCTGACGAGAGCAGGCACATTCAGCTTAGAATGCCCGTTGACAGCTCCTCCTCCTTTCCTATGGGCTTTCTGCAGTGCGAACGCACCTCCGAAAAGGAAAGCAACCTACTCACGGCCTTAAAAGTCAACGGGACCTGGGATTCCCAGCCGGTCACCCATACTGGTACTTGCCAGGCCTCAAGCTGGCTGGCGGCCGCGATCTGACGAGAGCAGGCACATTCAGCTTAGAATGCCCGTTGACAGCTCCTCCTCCTTTCCTATGGGCTTTCTGCAGTGCGAACGCACCTCCGAAAAGGAAAGAAATCTACTCACGGCCTTAAAAGTCAACGGGACCTGGGATTCCCAGCCGGTCACCCATACTGGTACTTGCCAGGCCTCAAGCTGGCTGGCGGCCGCGATCTGACGAGAGCAGGCACATTCAGCTTAGAATGCCCGTTGACAGCTCCTCCTCCTTTCCTATGGGCTTTCTGCAGTGCGAACGCACCTCCGAAAAGGAAAAAAACCTACTCACGGCCTTAAAAGTCAACGGGACCTGGGATTCCCAGCCGGTCACCCATACTGGTACTTGCCAGGCCTCAAGCTGGCTGGCGGCCGCGATCTGACGAGAGCAGGCACATTCAGCTTAGAATGCCCGTTGACAGCTCCTCCTCCTTTCCTATGGGCTTTCTGCAGTGCGAACGCACCTCCGAAAAGGAAAGCAACCTGCTCACGGCCTTAAAAGTCAACGGGACCTGGGATTCCCAGCCGGTCACCCATACTGGTACTTGCCAGGCCTCAAGCTGGCTGGCGGCCGCGATCTGACGAGAGCAGGCACATTCAGCTTAGAATGCCCGTTGACAGCGCCTCCTCCTTTCCTATGGGCTTTCTGCAGTGCGAACGCACCTCCGAAAAGGAAAGCAACCTGCTCACGGCCTTAAAAGTCAACGGGACCTGGGATTCCCAGCCGGTCACCCATACTGGTACTTGCCAGGCCTCAAGCTGGCTGGCGGCCGCGATCTGACGAGAGCAGGCACATTCAGCTTAGAATGCCCGTTGACAGCTCCTCCTCCTTTCCTATGGGCTTTCTGCAGTGCGAACGCACCTCCGAAAAGGAAAGAAACCTACTCACGGCCTTAAAAGTCAACGGGACCTGGGATTCCCAGCCGGTCACCCATACTGGTACTTGCCAGGCCTCAAGCTGGCTGGCGGCCGCGATCTGACGAGAGCAGGCACATTCAGCTTAGAATGCCCGTTGACAGCTCCGCCTCCTTTCCTATGGGCTTTCTGCAGTGCGAACGCACCTCCGAAAAGGAAAGAAACCTACTCACGGCCTTAAAAGTCAACGGGACCTGGGATTCCCAACCGGTCACCCATACTGGTACTTGCCAGGCCTCAAGCTGGCTGGCGGCCGCAATCTGACGAGAGCAGGCACATTCAGCTTAGAATGCCCGTTGACAGCTCCTCCTCCTTTCCTATGGGCTTTCTGCAGTGCGAACGCACCTCCGAAAAGGAAAGAAACCTACTCACGGCCTTAAAAGTCAACGGGACCTGGGATTCCCAGCCGGTCACCCATACTGGTACTTGCCAGGCCTCAAGCTGGCTGGCGGCCGCGATCTGACGAGAGCAGGCACATTCAGCTTAGAATGCCCGTTGACATCTCCTCCTCCTTTCCTATGGGCTTTCTGCAGTGCGAACGCACCTCCGAAAAGGAAAGCAACCTACTCACGGCCTTAAAAGTCAACGGGACCTGGGATTCCCAGCCGCTCACCCATACTGGTACTTGCCAGGCCTCAAGCTGGCTGGCGGCCGCGATCTGACGAGAGCAGGCACATTCAGCTTAGAATGCCCGTTGACAGCTCCTCCTCCTTTCCTATGGGCTTTCTGCAGTGCGAACGCACCTCCGAAAAGGAAAGAAACCTACTCACGGCCTTAAAAGTCAACGGGACCTGGGATTCCCAGCCGGTCACCCATACTGGTACTTGCCAGGCCTCAAGCTGGCTGGCGGCCGCGATCTGACGAGAGCAGGCACATTCAGCTTAGAATGCCCGTTGACAGCTCCTCCTCCTTTCCTATGGGCTTTCTGCAGTGCGAACGCACCTCCGAAAAGGAAAGAAATCTACTCACGGCCTTAAAAGTCAACGGGACCTGGGATTCCCAGCCGGTCACCCATACTGGTACTTGCCAGGCCTCAAGCTGGCTGGCGGCCGCGATCTGACGAGAGCAGGCACATTCAGCTTAGAATGCCCGTTGACAGCTCCTCCTCCTTTCCTATGGGCTTTCTGCAGTGCGAACGCACCTCCGAAAAGGAAAGCAACCTGCTCACGGCCTTAAAAGTCAACGGGACCTGGGATTCCCAGCCGGTCACCCATACTGGTACTTGCCAGGCCTCAAGCTGGCTGGCGGCCGCGATCTGACGAGAGCAGGCACATTCAGCTTAGAATGCCCGTTGACAGCGCCTCCTCCTTTCCTATGGGCTTTCTGCAGTGCGAACGCACCTCCGAAAAGGAAAGCAACCTGCTCACGGCCTTAAAAGTCAACGGGACCTGGGATTCCCAGCCGGTCACCCATACTGGTACTTGCCAGGCCTCAAGCTGGCTGGCGGCCGCGATCTGACGAGAGCAGGCACATTCAGCTTAGAATGCCCGTTGACAGCTCCTCCTCCTTTCCTATGGGCTTTCTGCAGTGCGAACGCACCTCCGAAAAGGAAAGCAACCTACTCACGGCCTTAAAAGTCAACGGGACCTGGGATTCCCAGCCGGTCACCCATACTGGTACTTGCCAGGCCTCAAGCTGGCTGGCGGCCGCGATCTGACGAGAGCAGGCACATTCAGCTTAGAATGCCTGTTGACAGCTCCTCCTCCTTTCCTATGGGCTTTCTGCAGTGCGAACGCACCTCCGAAAAGGAAAGAAACCTACTCACGGCCTTAAAAGTCAACGGGACCTGGGATTCCCAGCCGGTCACCCATACTGGTACTTGCCAGGCCTCAAGCTGGCTGGCGGCCGCGATCTGACGAGAGCAGGCACATTCAGCTTAGAATGCCCGTTGACAGCTCCTCCTCCTTTCCTATGGGCTTTCTGCAGTGCGAACGCACCTCCGAAAAGGAAAGCAACCTACTCACGGCCTTAAAAGTCAACGGGACCTGGGATTCCCAGCCGGTCACCCATACTGGTACTTGCCAGGCCTCAAGCTGGCTGGCGGCCGCGATCTGACGAGAGCAGGCACATTCAGCTTAGAATGCCCGTTGACAGCTCCTCCTCCTTTCCTATGGGCTTTCTGCAGTGCGAACGCACCTCCGAAAAGGAAAGCAACCTGCTCACGGCCTTAAAAGTCAACGGGACCTGGGATTCCCAGCCGGTCACCCATACTGGTACTTGCCAGGCCTCAAGCTGGCTGGCGGCCGCGATCTGACGAGAGCAGGCACATTCAGCTTAGAATGCCCGTTGACAGCGCCTCCTCCTTTCCTATGGGCTTTCTGCAGTGCGAACGCACCTCCGAAAAGGAAAGCAACCTGCTCACGGCCTTAAAAGTCAACGGGACCTGGGATTCCCAGCCGGTCACCCATACTGGTACTTGCCAGGCCTCAAGCTGGCTGGCGGCCGCGATCTGACGAGAGCAGGCACATTCAGCTTAGAATGCCCGTTGACAGCTCCTCCTCCTTTCCTATGGGCTTTCTGCAGTGCGAACGCACCTCCGAAAAGGAAAGAAACCTACTCACGGCCTTAAAAGTCAACGGGACCTGGGATTCCCAGCCGGTCACCCATACTGGTACTTGCCAGGCCTCAAGCTGGCTGGCGGCCGCGATCTGACGAGAGCAGGCACATTCAGCTTAGAATGCCCGTTGACAGCTCCGCCTCCTTTCCTATGGGCTTTCTGCAGTGCGAACGCACCTCCGAAAAGGAAAGAAACCTACTCACGGCCTTAAAAGTCAACGGGACCTGGGATTCCCAACCGGTCACCCATACTGGTACTTGCCAGGCCTCAAGCTGGCTGGCGGCCGCAATCTGACGAGAGCAGGCACATTCAGCTTAGAATGCCCGTTGACAGCTCCTCCTCCTTTCCTATGGGCTTTCTGCAGTGCGAACGCACCTCCGAAAAGGAAAGAAACCTACTCACGGCCTTAAAAGTCAACGGGACCTGGGATTCCCAGCCGGTCACCCATACTGGTACTTGCCAGGCCTCAAGCTGGCTGGCGGCCGCGATCTGACGAGAGCAGGCACATTCAGCTTAGAATGCCCGTTGACATCTCCTCCTCCTTTCCTATGGGCTTTCTGCAGTGCGAACGCACCTCCGAAAAGGAAAGCAACCTACTCACGGCCTTAAAAGTCAACGGGACCTGGGATTCCCAGCCGCTCACCCATACTGGTACTTGCCAGGCCTCAAGCTGGCTGGCGGCCGCGATCTGACGAGAGCAGGCACATTCAGCTTAGAATGCCCGTTGACAGCTCCTCCTCCTTTCCTATGGGCTTTCTGCAGTGCGAACGCACCTCCGAAAAGGAAAGAAACCTACTCACGGCCTTAAAAGTCAACGGGACCTGGGATTCCCAGCCGGTCACCCATACTGGTACTTGCCAGGCCTCAAGCTGGCTGGCGGCCGCGATCTGACGAGAGCAGGCACATTCAGCTTAGAATGCCCGTTGACAGCTCCTCCTCCTTTCCTATGGGCTTTCTGCAGTGCGAACGCACCTCCAAAAAGGAAAGAAACCTACTCACGGCCTTAAAAGTCAACGGGACCTGGGATTCCCAGCCGGTCACCCATACTGGTACTTGCCAGGCCTCAAGCTGGCTGGCGGCCGCGATCTGACGAGAGCAGGCACATTCAGCTTAGAATGCCCGTTGACAGCTCCTCCTCCTTTCCTATGGGCTTTCTGCAGTGCGAACGCACCTCCGAAAAGGAAAGCAACCTACTCACGGCCTTAAAAGTCAACGGGACCTGGGATTCCCAGCCGGTCACCCATACTGGTACTTGCCAGGCCTCAAGCTGGCTGGCGGCCGCGATCTGACGAGAGCAGGCACATTCAGCTTAGAATGCCTGTTGACAGCTCCTCCTCCTTTCCTATGGGCTTTCTGCAGTGCGAACGCACCTCCGAAAAGGAAAGAAACCTACTCACGGCCTTAAAAGTCAACGGGACCTGGGATTCCCAGCCGGTCACCCATACTGGTACTTGCCAGGCCTCAAGCTGGCTGGCGGCCGCGATCTGACGAGAGCAGGCACATTCAGCTTAGAATGCCCGTTGACAGCTCCTCCTCCTTTCCTATGGGCTTTCTGCAGTGCGAACGCACCTCCGAAAAGGAAAGCAACCTACTCACGGCCTTAAAAGTCAACGGGACCTGGGATTCCCAGCCGGTCACCCATACTGGTACTTGCCAGGCCTCAAGCTGGCTGGCGGCCGCGATCTGACGAGAGCAGGCACATTCAGCTTAGAATGCCCGTTGACAGCTCCTCCTCCTTTCCTATGGGCTTTCTGCAGTGCGAACGCACCTCCGAAAAGGAAAGAAACCTACTCACGGCCTTAAAAGTCAACGGGACCTGGGATTCCCAGCCGGTCACCCATACTGGTACTTGCCAGGCCTCAAGCTGGCTGGCGGCCGCGATCTGACGAGAGCAGGCACATTCAGCTTAGAATTCCCGTTGACAGCTCCTCCTCCTTTCCTATGGGCTTTCTGCAGTGCGAACGCACCTCCGAAAAGGAAAGAAACCTACTCACGGCCTTAAAAGTCAACGGGACCTGGGATTCCCAGCCGGTCACCCATACTGGTACTTGCCAGGCCTCAAGCTGGCTGGCGGCCGCGATCTGACGAGAGCAGGCACATTCAGCTTAGAATGCCCGTTGACAGCTCCTCCTCCTTTCCTATGGGCTTTCTGCAGTGCGAACGCACCTCCGAAAAGGAAAGAAACCTACTCACGGCCTTAAAAGTCAACGGGACCTGGGATTCCCAGCCGGTCACCCATACTGGTACTTGCCAGGCCGCAAGCTGGCTGGCAGCCGCGATCTGACGAGAGCAGGCACATTCAGCTTAGAATGCCCGTTGACAGCTCCTCCTCCTTTCCTATGGGCTTTCTGCAGTGCGAACGCACCTCCGAAAAGGAAAGAAACCTACTCACGGCCTTAAAAGTCAACGGGACCTGGGATTCCCAGCCGGTCACCCATACTGGTACTTGCCAGGCCTCAAGCTGGCTGGCGGCCGCGATCTGACGAGAGCAGGCACATTCAGCTTAGAATGCCCGTTGACAGCTCCTCCTCCTTTCCTATGGGCTTTCTGCAGTGCGAACGCACCTCCGAAATGGAAAGAAACCTACTCACGGCCTTAAAAGTCAACGGGACCTGGGATTCCCAGCCGGTCACCCATACTGGTACTTGCCAGGCCTCAAGCTGGCTGGCGGCCGCGATCTGACGAGAGCAGGCACATTCAGCTTAGAATGCCCGTTGACAGCTCCTCCTCCTTTCCTATGGGCTTTCTGCAGTGCGAACGCACCTCCGAAAAGGAAAGCAACCTACTCACGGCCTTAAAAGTCAACGGGACCTGGGATTCCCAGCCGGTCACCCATACTGGTACTTGCCAGGCCTCAAGCTGGCTGGCAGCCGCGATCTGACGAGAGCAGGCACATTCAGCTTAGAATGCCCGTTGACAGCTCCTCCTCCTTTCCTATGGGCTTTCTGCAGTGCGAACGCACCTCCGAAAAGGAAAGAAACCTACTCACGGCCTTAAAAGTCAACGGGACCTGGGATTCCCAGCCGGTCACCCATACTGGTACTTGCCAGGCCTCAAGCTGGCTGGCGGCCGCGATCTGACGAGAGCAGGCACATTCAGCTTAGAATGCCCGTTGACAGCTCCTCCTCCTTTCCTATGGGCTTTCTGCAGTGCGAACGCACTTCCGAAAAGGAAAGAAACCTACTCACGGCCTTAAAAGTCAACGGGACCTGGGATTCCCAGCCGGTCACCCATACTGGTACTTGCCAGGCCTCAAGCTGGCTGGCGGCCGCGATCTGACGAGAGCAGGCACATTCAGCTTAGAATGCCCGTTGACAGCTCCGCCTCCTTTCCTATGGGCTTTCTGCAGTGCGAACGCACCTCCGAAAAGGAAAGAAACCTACTCACGGCCTTAAAAGTCAACGGGACCTGGGATTCCCAGCCGGTCACCCATACTGGTACTTGCCAGGCCTCAAGCTGGCTGGCGGCCGCAATCTGACGAGAGCAGGCACATTCAGCTTAGAATGCCCGTTGACAGCTCCTCCTCCTTTCCTATGGGCTTTCTGCAGTGCGAACGCACCTCCGAAAAGGAAAGAAACCTACTCACGGCCTTAAAAGTCAACGGGACCTGGGATTCCCAGCCGGTCACCCATACTGGTACTTGCCAGGCCTCAAGCTGGCTGGCGGCCGCGATCTGACGAGAGCAGGCACATTCAGCTTAGAATGCCAGTTGACAGCTCCTCCTCCTTTCCTATGGGCTTTCTGCAGTGCGAACGCACCTCCGAAAAGGAAAGCAACCTACTCACGGCCTTAAAAGTCAACGGGACCTGGGATTCCCAGCCGGTCACCCATACTGGTACTTGCCAGGCCTCAAGCTGGCTGGCGGCCGCGATCTGACGAGAGCAGGCACATTCAGCTTAGAATGCCCGTTGACAGCTCCTCCTCCTCCTTTCCTATGGGCTTTCTGCAGTGCGAACGCACCTCCGAAAAGGAAAGAAACCTACTCACGGCCTTAAAAGTCAACGGGACCTGGGATTCCCAGCCGGTCACCCATACTGGTACTTGCCAGGCCTCAAGCTGGCTGGCGGCCGCGATCTGACGAGAGCAGGCACATTCAGCTTAGAATGCCCGTTGACAGCTCCTCCTCCTTTCCTATGGGCTTTCTGCAGTGCGAACGCACCTCCGAAAAGGAAAGAAACCTACTCACGGCCTTAAATGTCAACGGGACCTGGGATTCCCAGCCGGTCACCCATACTGGTACTTGCCAGGCCTCAAGCTGGCTGGCGGCCGCGATCTGACGAGAGCAGGCACATTCAGCTTAGAATGCCCGTTGACAGCTCCTCCTCCTTTCCTATGGGCTTTCTGCAGTGCGAACGCACCTCCGAAAAGGAAAGAAATCTACTCACGGCCTTAAAAGTCAACGGGACCTGGGATTCCCAGCCGGTCACCCATACTGGTACTTGCCAGGCCTCAAGCTGGCTGGCGGCCGCGATCTGACGAGAGCAGGCACATTCAGCTTAGAATGCCCGTTGACAGCTCCTCCTCCTTTCCTATGGGCTTTCTGCAGTGCGAACGCACCTCCGAAAAGGAAAGAAACCTACTCACGGCCTTAAAAGTCAACGGGACCTGGGATTCCCAGCCGGTCACCCATACTGGTACTTGCCAGGCCTCAAGCTGGCTGGCGGCCGCGATCTGACGAGAGCAGGCACATTCAGCTTAGAATGCCCGTTGACAGCTCCTCCTCCTTTCCTATGGGCTTTCTGCAGTGCGAACGCACCTCCGAAAAGGAAAGCAACCTACTCACGGCCTTAAAAGTCAACGGGACCTGGGATTCCCAGCCGGTCACCCATACTGGTACTTGCCAGGCCTCAAGCTGGCTGGCGGCCGCGATCTGACGAGAGCAGGCACATTCAGCTTAGAATGCCCGTTGACAGCTCCTCCTCCTTTCCTATGGGCTTTCTGCAGTGCGAACGCACCTCCGAAAAGGAAAGAAACCTACTCACGGCCTTAAAAGTCAACAGGACCTGGGATACCCAGACGGTCACCCATACTGGTACTTGCCAGGCCTCAAGCTGGCTGGCGGCCGCGATCTGACGAGAGCAGGCACATTCAGCTTAGAATGCCCGTTGACAGCTCCTCCTCCTTTCCTATGGGCTTTCTGCAGTGCGAACGCAAATCCGAAAAGGAAAGAAACCTACTCACGGCCTTAAAAGTCAACGGGACCTGGGATTCCCAGCCGGTCACCCATACTGGTACTTGCCAGGCCTCAAGCTGGCTGGCGGCCGCGATCTGACGAGAGCAGGCACATTCAGCTTAGAATGCCCGTTGACAGCTCCTCCTCCTTTCCTATGGGCTTTCTGCAGTGCGAACGCACCTCCGAAAAGGAAAGAAACCTACTCACGGCCTTAAAAGTCAACGGGACCTGGGATTCCCAGCCGGTCACCCATACTGGTACTTGCCAGGCCTCAAGCTGGCTGGCGGCCGCGATCTGACGAGAGCAGGCACATTCAGCTTAGAATGCCCGTTGACAGCTCCTCCTCCTTTCCTATGGGCTTTCTGCAGTGCGAACGCACCTCCGAAAAGGAAAGAAACCTACTCACGGCCTTAAAAGTCAACGGGACCTGGGATTCCCAGCCGGTCACCCATACTGGTACTTGCCAGGCCTCAAGCTGGCTGGCGGCCGCGATCTGACGAGAGCAGGCACATTCAGCTTAGAATGCCCGTTGACAGCTCCTCCTCCTTTCCTATGGGCTTTCTGCAGTGCGAACGCACCTCCGAAAAGGAAAGCAACCTACTCACGGCCTTAAAAGTCAACGGGACCTGGGATTCCCAGCCAGTCACCCATACTGGTACTTGCCAGGCCTCAAGCCCGCTGGCGGCCGCGATCTGACGAAAGCAGGCACATTCAGCTTAGAATGCCCGTTGACAGCTCCTCCTCCTTTCCTATGGGCTTTCTGCAGTGCGAACGCACCTCCGAAAAGGAAAGAAACCTACTCACGGCCTTAAAAGTCACCGGGACCTGGGATTCCCAGCCGGTCACCCATACTGGTACTTGCCAGGCCTCAAGCTGGCTGGCGGCCGCGATCTGACGAGAGCAGGCACATTCAGCTTAGAATGCCCGTTGACAGCTCCTCCTCCTTTCCTATGGGCTTTCTGCAGTGCGAACGCACCTCCGAAAAGGAAAGAAACCTACTCACGGCCTTAAAAGTCAACGGGACCTGGGATTCCCAGCCGGTCACCCATACTGGTACTTGCCAGGCCTCAAGCTGGCTGGCGGCCGGGATCTGACGAGAGCAGGCACATTCAGCTTAGAATGCCCGTTGACAGCTCCTCCTCCTTTCCTATGGGCTTTCTGCAGTGCGAACGCACCTCCGAAAAGGAAAGAAACCTACTCACGGCCTTAAAAGTCAACGGGACCTGGGATTCCCAGCCGGTCACCCATACTGGTACTTGCCAGGCCGCAAGCTGGCTGGCGGCCGCGATCTGACGAGAGCAGGCACATTCAGCTTAGAATGCCCGTTGACAGCTCCTCCTCCTTTCCTATGGGCTTTCTGCAGTGCGAACGCACCTCCGAAAAGGAAAGAAACCTACTCACGGCCTTAAAAGTCAACGGGACCTGGGATTCCCAGCCGGTCACCCATACTGGTACTTGCCAGGCCTCAAGCTGGCTGGCGGCCGCAATCTGACGAGAGCAGGCACATTCAGCTTAGAATGCCCGTTGACAGCTCCTCCTCCTTTCCTATGGGCTTTCTGCAGTGCGAACGCACCTCCGAAAAGGAAAGCAACCTACTCACGGCCTTAAAAGTCAACGGGACCTGGGATTCCCAGCCGGTCACCCATACTGGTACTTGCCAGGCCTCAAGCTGGCTGGCGGCCGCAATCTGACGAGAGCAGGCACATTCAGCTTAGAATGCCCGTTGACAGCTCCTCCTCCTTTCCTATGGG
Organism: Eleutherodactylus coqui; assembly: GCF_035609145.1. Lineage (NCBI taxonomy): Eukaryota > Metazoa > Chordata > Amphibia > Anura > Eleutherodactylidae > Eleutherodactylus > Eleutherodactylus coqui. The sequence goes on along the minus strand of NW_027102227.1, from coordinate 155,379 downwards.
CTTTCTGCAGTGCGAACGCACCTCCGAAAAGGAAAGAAATCTACTCACGGCCTTAAAAGTCAACGGGACCTGGGATTCCCAGCCGGTCACCCATACTGGTACTTGCCAGGCCTCAAGCTGGCTGGCGGCCGCGATCTGACGAGAGCAGGCACATTCAGCTTAGAATGCCCGTTGACAGCTCCTCCTCCTTTCCTATGGGCTTTCTGCAGTGCGAACGCACCTCCGAAAAGGAAAGAAACCTACTAACGGCCTTAAAAGTCAACGGGACCTGGGATTCCCAGCCGGTCACCCATACTGGTACTTGCCAGGCCTCAAGCTGGCTGGCGGCCGCGATCTGACGAGAGCAGGCACATTCAGCTTAGAATGCCCGTTGACAGCTCCTCCTCCTTTCCTATGGGCTTTCTGCAGTGCGAACGCACCTCCGAAAAGGAAAGCAACCTACTCACGGCCTTAAAAGTCAACGGGACCTGGGATTCCCAGCCGGTCACCCATACTGGTACTTGCCAGGCCTCATGCTGGCTGGCGGCCGCGATCTGACGAGAGCAGGCACATTCAGCTTAGAATGCCCGTTGACAGCTCCTCCTCCTTTCCTATGGGCTTTCTGCAGTGCGAACGCACCTCCGAAAAGGAAAGAAACCTACTCACGGCCTTAAAAGTCAACAGGACCTGGGATACCCAGACGGTCACCCATACTGGTACTTGCCAGGCCTCAAGCTGGCTGGCGGCCGCGATCTGACGAGAGCAGGCACATTCAGCTTAGAATGCCCGTTGACAGCTCCTCCTCCTTTCCTATGGGCTTTCTGCAGTGCGAACGCAAATCCGAAAAGGAAAGAAACCTACTCACGGCCTTAAAAGTCAACGGGACCTGGGATTCCCAGCCGGTCACCCATACTGGTACTTGCCAGGCCTCAAGCTGGCTGGCGGCCGCGATCTGACGAGAGCAGGCACATTCAGCTTAGAATGCCCGTTGACAGCTCCTCCTCCTTTCCTATGGGCTTTCTGCAGTGCGAACGCACCTCCGAAAAGGAAAGAAACCTACTCACGGCCTTAAAAGTCAACGGGACCTGGGATTCCCAGCCGGTCACCCATACTGGTACTTGCCAGGCCTCAAGCTGGCTGGCGGCCGCGATCTGACGAGAGCAGGCACATTCAGCTTAGAATGCCCGTTGACAGCTCCTCCTCCTTTCCTATGGGCTTTCTGCAGTGCGAACGCACCTCCGAAAAGGAAAGAAACCTACTCACGGCCTTAAAAGTCAACGGGACCTGGGATTCCCAGCCGGTCACCCATACTGGTACTTGCCAGGCCTCAAGCTGGCTGGCGGCCGCGATCTGACGAGAGCAGGCACATTCAGCTTAGAATTCCCGTTGACAGCTCCTCCTCCTTTCCTATGGGCTTTCTGCAGTGCGAACGCACCTCCGAAAAGGAAAGAAACCTACTCACGGCCTTAAAAGTCAACGGGACCTGGGATTCCCAGCCGGTCACCCATACTGGTACTTGCCAGGCCTCAAGCTGGCTGGCGGCCGCGATCTGACGAGAGCAGGCACATTCAGCTTAGAATGCCCGTTGACAGCTCCTCCTCCTTTCCTATGGGCTTTCTGCAGTGCGAACGCACCTCCAAAAAGGAAAGAAACCTACTCACGGCCTTAAAAGTCAACGGGACCTGGGATTCCCAGCCGGTCACCCATACTGGTACTTGCCAGGCCTCAAGCTGGCTGGCGGCCGCGATCTGACGAGAGCAGGCACATTCAGCTTAGAATGCCCGTTGACAGCTCCTCCTCCTTTCCTATGGGCTTTCTGCAGTGCGAACGCACCTCCGAAAAGGAAAGCAACCTGCTCACGGCCTTAAAAGTCAACGGGACCTGGGATTCCCAGCCGGTCACCCATACTGGTACTTGCCAGGCCTCAAGCTGGCTGGCGGCCGCGATCTGACGAGAGCAGGCACATTCAGCTTAGAATGCCCGTTGACAGCTCCTCCTCCTTTCCTATGGGCTTTCTGCAGTGCGAACGCACCTCCGAAAAGGAAAGAAACCTACTCACGGCCTTAAAAGTCAACGGGACCTGGGATTCCCAGCCGGTCACCCATACTGGTACTTGCCAGGCCTCAAGCTGGCTGGCGGCCGCGATCTGACGAGAGCAGGCACATTCAGCTTAGAATGCCCGTTGACAGCTCCTCCTCCTTTCCTATGGGCTTTCTGCAGTGCGAACGCACTTCCGAAAAGGAAAGAAGCCTACTCACGGCCTTAAAAGTCAACGGGACCTGGGATTCCCAGCCGGTCACCCATACTGGTACTTGCCAGGCCTCAAGCTGGCTGGCGGCCGCGATCTGACGAGAGCAGGCACATTCAGCTTAGAATGCCCGTTGACAGCTCCGCCTCCTTTCCTATGGGCTTTCTGCAGTGCGAACGCACCTCCGAAAAGGAAAGAAACCTACTCACGGCCTTAAAAGTCAACGGGACCTGGGATTCCCAGCCGGTCACCCATACTGGTACTTGCCAGGCCTCAAGCTGGCTGGCGGCCGCAATCTGACGAGAGCAGGCACATTCAGCTTAGAATGCCCGTTGACAGCTCCTCCTCCTTTCCTATGGGCTTTCTGCAGTGCGAACACACCTCCGAAAAGGAAAGAAACCTACTCACGGCCTTAAAAGTCAACGGGACCTGGGATTCCCAGCCGGTCACCCATACTGGTACTTGCCAGGCCTCAAGCTGGCTGGCGGCCGCGATCTGACGAGAGCAGGCACATTCAGCTTAGAATGCCCGTTGACATCTCCTCCTCCTTTCCTATGGGCTTTCTGCAGTGCGAACGCACCTCCGAAAAGGAAAGCAACCTACTCACGGCCTTAAAAGTCAACGGGACCTGGGATTCCCAGCCGGTCACCCATACTGGTACTTGCCAGGCCTCAAGCTGGCTGGCGGCCGCGATCTGACGAGAGCAGGCACATTCAGCTTAGAATGCCTGTTGACAGCTCCTCCTCCTTTCCTATGGGCTTTCTGCAGTGCGAACGCACCTCCGAAAAGGAAAGAAACCTACTCACGGCCTTAAAAGTCAACGGGACCTGGGATTCCCAGCCGGTCACCCATACTGGTACTTGCCAGGCCTCAAGCTGGCTGGCGGCCACGATCTGACGAGAGCAGGCACATTCAGCTTAGAATGCCCGTTGACAGCTCCTCCTCCTTTCCTATGGGCTTTCTGCAGTGCGAACGCACCTCCGAAAAGGAAAGCAACCTACTCACGGCCTTAAAAGTCAACATGACCTGGGATTCCCAGCCGGTCACCCATACTGGTACTTGCCAGGCCTCAAGCTGGCTGGCGGCCGCGATCTGACGAGAGCAGGCACATTCAGCTTAGAATGCCCGTTGACAGCTCCTCCTCCTTTCCTATGGGCTTTCTGCAGTGCGAACGCACCTCCGAAAAGGACAGAAACCTACTCACTGCCTTAAAAGTCAACGGGACCTGGGATTCCCAGCCGGTCACCCATACTGGTACTTGCCAGGCCTCAAGCTGGCTGGCGGCCGCGATCTGACGAGAGCAGGCACATTCAGCTTAGAATTCCCGTTGACAGCTCCTCCTCCTTTCCTATGGGCTTTCTGCAGTGCGAACGCACCTCCGAAAAGGAAAGAAACCTACTCACGGCCTTAAAAGTCAACGGGACCTGGGATTCCCAGCCGGTCACCCATACTGGTACTTGCCAGGCCTCAAGCTGGCTGGCGGCCGCGATCTGACGAGAGCAGGCACATTCAGCTTAGAATGCCCGTTGACAGCTCCTCCTCCTTTCCTATGGGCTTTCTGCAGTGCGAACGCACCTCCGAAAAGAAAGAAACCTACTCACGGCCTTAAAAGTCAACGGGACCTGGGATTCCCAGCCGGTCACCCATACTGGTACTTGCCAGGCCTCAAGCTGGCTGGCGGCCGCGATCTGACGAGAGCAGGCACATTCAGCTTAGAATGCCCGTTGACAGCTCCCTCCTCCTTTCCTATGGGCTTTCTGCAGTGCGAACGCACCTCCGAAAAGGAAAGAAACCTACTCACGGCCTTAAAGTCAACGGGACCTGGGATTCCCAGCCGGTCACCCATACTGGTACTTGCCAGGCCGCAAGCTGGCTGGCGGCCGCGATCTGACGAGAGCAGGCACATTCAGCTTAGAATGCCCGTTGACAGCTGCTCCTCCTCCTTTCCTATGGGCTTTCTGCAGTGCGAACGCACCTCCGAAAGGAAAGAAACCTACTCACGGCCTTAAAAGTCAACGGGACCTGGATTCCCAGCCGGTCACCCATACTGGTACTTGCCAGGCCTCAAGCTGGCTGGCGGCCGCGATCTGACGAGAGCAGGCACATTCAGCTTAGAATGCCCGTTGACAGCTCCTCCTTTCCTATGGGCTTTCTTCAGTGCGAACGCACCTCCGAAAAGGAAAGAAACCTACTCACGGCCTTAAAAGTCAACGGGACCTGGATTCCCAGCCGGTCACCCATACTGGTACTTGCCAGGCCTCAAGCTGGCTGGCGGCCGCGATCTGACGAGAGCAGGCACATTCAGCTTAGAATGCCCGTTGACAGCTCCTCCTCCTTTCCTATGGGCTTTCTGCAGTGCGAACGCACCTCCGAAAAGGAAAGCAACCTACTCACGGCCTTAAAAGTCAACGGGACCTGGGATTCCCAGCCGGTCACCCATACTGGTACTTGCCAGGCCTCAAGCTGGCTGGCAGCCGCGATCTGACGAGAGCAGGCACATTCAGCTTAGAATGCCCGTTGACAGCTCCTCCTCCTTTCCTATGGGCTTTCTGCAGTGCGAACGCACCTCCGAAAAGGAAAGAAACCTACTCACGGCCTTAAAAGTCAACGGGACCTGGGATTCCCAGCCGGTCACCCATACTGGTACTTGCCAGGCCTCAAGCTGGCTGGCGGCCGCGATCTGACGAGAGCAGGCACATTCAGCTTAGAATGCCCGTTGACAGCTCCGCCTCCTTTCCTATGGGCTTTCTGCAGTGCGAACGCACCTCCGAAAAGGAAAGAAACCTACTCACGGCCTTAAAAGTCAATGGGACCTGGGTTTCCCAGCCGGTCACCCATACTGGTACTTGCCAGGCCTCAAGCTGGCTGGCGGCCGCAATCTGACGAGAGCAGGCACATTCAGCTTAGAATGCCCGTTGACAGCTCCTCCTCCTTTCCTATGGGCTTTCTGCAGTGCGAACGCACCTCCGAAAGGAAAGAAACCTACTCACGGCCTTAAAAGTCAACGGGACCTGGGATTCCCAGCCGGTCACCCATACTGGTACTTGCCAGGCCTCAAGCTGGCTGGCGGCCGCGATCTGACGAGAGCAGGCACATTCAGCTTAGAATGCCCGTTGACAGCTCCTCCTCCTTTCCTATGGGTTTTCTGCAGTGCGAACGCACCTCCGAAAAGGAAAGCAACCTACTCACAGCCTTAAAAGTCAACGGGACCTGGGATTCCCAGCCGGTCACCCATACTGGTACTTGCCAGGCCTCAAGCTGGCTGGCGGCCGCGATCTGACGAGAGCAGGCACATTCAGCTTAGAATGCCCGTTGACAGCTCCTCCTCCTCCTTTCCTATGGGCTTTCTGCAGTGCGAACGCACCTCCGAAAAGGAAAGAAACCTACTCACGGCCTTAAAAGTCAACGGGACCTGGGATTCCCAGCGGTCACCCATACTGGTACTTGCCAGGCCTCAAGCTGGCTGGCGGCCGCGATCTGACGAGAGCAGGCACATTCAGCTTAGAATTCCCGTTGACAGCTCCTCCTCCTTTCCTATGGGCTTTCTGCAGTGCGAACGCACCTCCGAAAGGAAAGAAACCTACTCACGGCCTTAAAAGTCAACGGGACCTGGGATTCCCAGCCGGTCACCCATACTGGTACTTGCCAGGCCTCAAGCTGGCTGGCGGCCGCGATCTGACGAGAGCAGGCACATTCAGCTTAGAATGCCCGTTGACAGCTCCTCCTCCTTTCCTATGGGCTTTCTGCAGTGCGAACGCACCTCCGAAAAGGAAAGAAACCTACTCACGGCCTTAAAAGTCAACGGGACCTGGGATTCCCAGCCGGTCACCCATACTGGTACTTGCCAGGCCTCAAGCTGGCTGGCGGCCGCGATCTGACGAGAGCAGGCACATTCAGCTTAGAATGCCCGTTGACAGCTCCTCCTCCTTTCCTATGGGCTTTCTGCAGTGCGAACGCACCTCCGAAAAGGAAAGCAACCTACTCACGGCCTTAAAAGTCAACGGGACCTGGGATTCCCAGCCGGTCACCCATACTGGTACTTGCCAGGCCTCAAGCTGGCTGGCGGCCGCGATCTGACGAGAGCAGGCACATTCAGCTTAGAATGCCCGTTGACAGCTCCCTCCCTCCTTTCCTATGGGCTTTCTGCAGTGCGAACGCACCTCCGAAAAGGAAAGAAACCTACTCACGGCCTTAAAAGTCAACGGGACCTGGATTCCCAGCCGGTCACCCATACTGGTACTTGCCAGGCCTCAAGCTGGCTGGCGGCCGCGATCTGACAAGAGCAGGCACATTCAGCTTAGAATGCCCGTTGACAGCTCCTCCTCCTTTCCTATGGGCTTTCTGCAGTGCGAACGCACCTCCGAAAAGGAAAGAAACCTACTCACGGCCTTAAAAGTCAACGGGACCTGGGATTCCCAGCCGGTCACCCATACTGGTACTTGCCAGGCCTCAAGCTGGCTGGCGGCCGCGATCTGACGAGAGCAGGCACATTCAGCTTAGAATTCCCGTTGACAGCTCCTCCTCCTTTCCTATGGGCTTTCTGCAGTGCGAACGCACCTCCGAAAAGGAAAGAAACCTACTCACGGCCTTAAAAGTCAACGGGACCTGGGATTCCCAGCCGGTCACCCATACTGGTACTTGCCAGGCCTCAAGCTGGCTGGCGGCCGCGATCTGACGAGAGCAGGCACATTCAGCTTAGAATGCCCGTTGACAGCTCCTCCTCCTTTCCTATGGGCTTTCTGCAGTGCGAACGCACCTCCGAAAAGGAAAGAAACCTACTCACGGCCTTAAAAGTCAACGGGACCTGGGATTCCCAGCCGGTCACCCATACTGGTACTTGCCAGGCCTCAAGCTGGCTGGCGGCCGCGATCTGACGAGAGCAGGCACATTCAGCTTAGAATGCCCGTTGACAGCTCCTCCTCCTTTCCTATGGGCTTTCTGCAGTGCGAACGCACCTCCGAAAAGGAAAGCAACCTACTCACGGCCTTAAAAGTCAACGGGACCTGGGATTCCCAGCCGGTCACCCATACTGGTACTTGCCAGGCCTCAAGCTGGCTGGCGGCCGCGATCTGACGAGAGCAGGCACATTCAGCTTAGAATGCCCGTTGACAGCTCCTCCTCCTTTCCTATGGGCTTTCTGCAGTGCGAACGCACCTCCGAAAGGAAAGAAACCTACTCACGGCCTTAAAAGTCAACGGGACCTGGGATTCCCAGCCGGTCACCCATACTGGTACTTGCCAGGCCTCAAGCTGGCTGGCGGCCGCGATCTGACAAGAGCAGGCACATTCAGCTTAGAATGCCCGTTGACTTTTAAGGCCGTGAGTAGGTTTCTTTCCTTTTCGGAGGTGCGTTCGCACTGCAGAAAGCCCATAGGAAAGGAGGAGGAGCTGTCAACGGGCATTCTAAGCTGAATGTGCCTGCTCTCGTCAGATCGCGGCCGCCAGCCAGCTTGAGGCCTGGCAAGTACCAGTATGGGTGACCGGCTGGGAATCCCAGGTCCCGTTGACTTTTAAGGCCCGTGAGTAGGTTGCTTTCCTTTTCGGAGGTGCGTTCGCACTGCAGAAAGCCCATAGGAAAGGAGGAGGAGCTGTCAACGGGCATTCTAAGCTGAATGTGCCTGCTCTCGTCAGATCGCGGCCGCCAGCCAGCTTGAGGCCTGGCAAGTACCAGTATGGGTGACCGGCTGGGAATCCCAGGTCCCGTTGACTTTTAAGGCCCGTGAGTAGGTTTCTTTCCTTTTCGGAGGTGCGTTCGCACTGCAGAAAGCCCATAGGAAAGGAGGAGGAGCTGTCAACGGGCATTCTAAGCTGAATGTGCCTGCTCTCGTCAGATCGCGGCCGCCAGCCAGCTTGAGGCCTGGCAAGTACCAGTATGGGTGACCGGCTGGGAATCCCAGGTCCCGTTGACTTTTAAGGCCGTGAGTAGGTTTCTTTCCTTTTCGGAGGTGCGTTCGCACTGCAGAAAGCCCATAGGAAAGGAGGAGGAGCTGTCAACGGGAATTCTAAGCTGAATGTGCCTGCTCTCGTCAGATCGCGGCCGCCAGCCAGCTTGAGGCCTGGCAAGTACCAGTATGGGTGACCGGCTGGGAATCCCAGGTCCCGTTGACTTTTAAGGCCGTGAGTAGGTTTCTTTCCTTTTCGGAGGTGCGTTCGCACTGCAGAAAGCCCATAGGAAAGGAGGAGGAGCTGTCAACGGGCATTCTAAGCTGAATGTGCCTGCTCTTGTCAGATCGCGGCCGCCAGCCAGCTTGAGGCCTGGCAAGTACCAGTATGGGTGACCGGCTGGGAATCCCAGGTCCCGTTGACTTTTAAGGCCGTGAGTAGGTTTCTTTCCTTTTCGGAGGTGCGTTCGCACTGCAGAAAGCCCATAGGAAAGGAGGAGGAGCTGTCAACGGGCATTCTAAGCTGAATGTGCCTGCTCTCGTCAGATCGCGGCCCGCCAGCCAGCTTGAGGCCTGGCAAGTACCAGTATGGGTGACCGGCTGGGAATCCCAGGTCCCGTTGACTTTTAAGGCCGTGAGTAGGTTGCTTTCCTTTTCGGAGGTGCGTTCGCACTGCAGAAAGCCCATAGGAAAGGAGGAGGAGCTGTCAACGGGCATTCTAAGCTGAATGTGCCTGCTCTCGTCAGATCGCGGCCGCCAGCCAGCTTGAGGCCTGGCAAGTACCAGTATGGAGTGACCGGCTGGGAATCCCAGGTCCCGTTGACTTTTAAGGCCGTGAGTAGGTTTCTTTCCTTTTCGGAGGTGCGTTCGCACTGCAGAAAGCCCATAGGAAAGGAGGAGGAGCTGTCAACGGGCATTCTAAGCTGAATGTGCCTGCTCTCGTCAGATCGCGGCCGCCAGCCAGCTTGAGGCCTGGCAAGTACCAGTATGGGTGACCGGCTGGGAATCCCAGGTCCCGTTGACTTTTAAGGCCGTGAGTAGGTTTCTTTCCTTTTCGGAGGTGCGTTCGCACTGCAGAAAGCCCATAGGAAAGGAGGAGGAGCTGTCAACGGGAATTCTAAGCTGAATGTGCCTGCTCTCGTCAGATCGCGGCCGCCAGCCAGCTTGAGGCCTGGCAAGTACCAGTATGGGTGACCGGCTGGGAATCCCAGGTCCCGTTGACTTTTAAGGCCGTGAGTAGGTTTCTTTCCTTTTCGGAGGTGCGTTCGCACTGCAGAAAGCCCATAGGAAAGGAGGAGGAGGAGCTGTCAACGGGCATTCTAAGCTGAATGTGCCTGCTCTCGTCAGATCGCGGCCGCCAGCCAGCTTGAGGCCTGGCAAGTACCAGTATGGGTGACCGGCTGGAATCCCAGGTCCCGTTGACTTTTAAGGCTGTGAGTAGGTTGCTTTCCTTTTCGGAGGTGCGTTCGCACTGCAGAAAACCCATAGGAAAGGAGGAGGAGCTGTCAACGGGCATTCTAAGCTGAATGTGCCTGCTCTCGTCAGATCGCGGCCGCCAGCCAGCTTGAGGCCTGGCAAGTACCAGTATGGGTGACCGGCTGGGAATCCCAGGTCCCGTTGACTTTTAAGGCCGTGAGTAGGTTTCTTTCCTTTTCGGAGGTGCGTTCGCACTGCAGAAAGCCCATAGGAAAGGAGGAGGAGCTGTCAACGGGCATTCTAAGCTGAATGTGCCTGCTCTCGTCAGATTGCGGCCGCCAGCCAGCTTGAGGCCTGGCAAGTACCAGTATGGGTGACCGGCTGGGAAACCCAGGTCCCATTGACTTTTAAGGCCGTGAGTAGGTTTCTTTCCTTTTCGGAGGTGCGTTCGCACTGCAGAAAGCCCATAGGAAAGGAGGCGGAGCTGTCAACGGGCATTCTAAGCTGAATGTGCCTGCTCTCGTCAGATCGCGGCCGCCAGCCAGCTTGAGGCCTGGCAAGTACCAGTATGGGTGACCGGCTGGGAATCCCAGGTCCCGTTGACTTTTAAGGCCGTGAGTAGGTTTCTTTCCTTTTCGGAGGTGCGTTCGCACTGCAGAAAGCCCATAGGAAAGGAGGAGGAGCTGTCAACGGGCATTCTAAGCTGAATGTGCCTGCTCTCGTCAGATCGCGGCTGCCAGCCAGCTTGAGGCCTGGCAAGTACCAGTATGGGTGACCGGCTGGGAATCCCAGGTCCCGTTGACTTTTAAGGCCAGTGAGTAGGTTGCTTTCCTTTTCGGAGGTGCGTTCGCACTGCAGAAAGCCCATAGGAAAGGAGGAGGAGCTGTCAACGGGCATTCTAAGCTGAATGTGCCTGCTCTCGTCAGATCGCGGCCGCCAGCCAGCTTGAGGCCTGGCAAGTACCAGTATGGGTGACCGGCTGGGAATCCCAGGTCCCGTTGACTTTTAAGGCCTGTGAGTAGGTTTCTTTCCTTTTCGGAGGTGCGTTCGCACTGAAGAAAGCCCATAGGAAAGGAGGAGCTGTCAACGGGCATTCTAAGCTGAATGTGCCTGCTCTCGTCAGATCGCGGCCGCCAGCCCAGCTTGAGGCCTGGCAAGTACCAGTATGGGTGACCGGCTGGGAATCCCAGGTCCCGTTGACTTTTAAGGCCGTGAGTAGGTTTCTTTCCTTTTCGGAGGTGCGTTCGCACTGCAGAAAGCCCATAGGAAAGGAGGAGGAGCAGCTGTCAACGGGCATTCTAAGCTGAATGTGCCTGCTCTCGTCAGATCGCGGCCGCCAGCCAGCTTGCGGCCTGGCAAGTACCAGTATGGGTGACCGGCTGGGAATCCCAGGTCCCGTTGACTTTTAAGGCCGTGAGTAGGTTTCTTTCCTTTTCGGAGGTGCGTTCGCACTGCAGAAAGCCCATAGGAAAGGAGGAGGAGCTGTCAACGGGCATTCTAAGCTGAATGTGCCTGCTCTCGTCAGATCGCGGCCGCCAGCCAGCTTGAGGCCTGGCAAGTACCAGTATGGGTGACCGGCTGGGAATCCCAGGTCCCGTTGACTTTTAAGGCCGTGAGTAGGTTTCTTTCCTTTTCGGAGGTGCGTTCGCACTGCAGAAAGCCATAGGAAAGGAGGAGGAGCTGTCAACGGGCATTCTAAGCTGAATGTGCCTGCTCTCGTCAGATCGCCGGCCGCCAGCCAGCTTGAGGCCTGGCAAGTACCAGTATGGGTGACCGGCTGGGAATCCCAGGTCCCGTTGACTTTTAAGGCCGTGAGTAGGTTTCTTTCCTTTTCGGAGGTGCGTTCGCACTGCAGAAAGCCCATAGGAAAGGAGGAGGAGCTGTCAACGGGAATTCTAAGCTGAATGTGCCTGCTCTCGTCAGATCGCGGCCGCCAGCCAGCTTGAGGCCTGGCAAGTACCAGTATGGGTGACCGGCTGGGAATCCAGGTCCCGTTGACTTTTAAGGCAGTGAGTAGGTTTCTGTCCTTTTCGGAGGTGCGTTCGCACTGCAGAAAGCCCATAGGAAAGGAGGAGGAGCTGTCAACGGGCATTCTAAGCTGAATGTGCCTGCTCTCGTCAGATCGCGGCCGCCAGCCAGCTTGAGGCCTGGCAAGTACCAGTATGGGTGACCGGCTGGGAATCCCAGGTCATGTTGACTTTTAAGGCCGTGAGTAGGTTGCTTTCCTTTTCGGAGGTGCGTTCGCACTGCAGAAAGCCCATAGGAAAGGAGGAGGAGCTGTCAACGGGCATTCTAAGCTGAATGTGCCTGCTCTCGTCAGATCGTGGCCGCCAGCCAGCTTGAGGCCCTGGCAAGTACCAGTATGGGTGACCGGCTGGGAATCCCAGGTCCCGTTGACTTTTAAGGCCAGTGAGTAGGTTTCTTTCCTTTTCGGAGGTGCGTTCGCACTGCAGAAAGCCCATAGGAAAGGAGGAGGAGCTGTCAACAGGCATTCTAAGCTGAATGTGCCTGCTCTCGTCAGATCGCGGCCGCCAGCCAGCTTGAGGCCTGGCAAGTACCAGTATGGGTGACCGGCTGGGAATCCCAGGTCCCGTTGACTTTTAAGGCCGTGAGTAGGTTGCTTTCCTTTTCGGAGGTGCGTTCGCACTGCAGAAAGCCCATAGGAAAGGAGGAGGAGATGTCAACGGGCATTCTAAGCTGAATGTGCCTGCTCTCGTCAGATCGCGGCCGCCAGCCAGCTTGAGGCCTGGCAAGTACCAGTATGGCGTGACCGGCTGGGAATCCCAGGTCCCGTTGACTTTTAAGGCCGTGAGTAGGTTTCTTTCCTTTTCGGAGGTGTGTTCGCACTGCAGAAAGCCCATAGGAAAGGAGGAGGAGCTGTCAACGGGCATTCTAAGCTGAATGTGCCTGCTCTCGTCAGATTGCGGCCGCCAGCCAGCTTGAGGCCTGGCAAGTACCAGTATGGGTGACCGGCTGGGAATCCCAGGTCCCGTTGACTTTTAAGGCCGTGAGTAGGTTTCTTTCCTTTTCGGAGGTGCGTTCGCACTGCAGAAAGCCCATAGGAAAGGAGGCGGAGCTGTCAACGGGCATTCTAAGCTGAATGTGCCTGCTCTCGTCAGATCGCGGCCGCCAGCCAGCTTGAGGCCTGGCAAGTACCAGTATGGGTGACCGGCTGGGAATCCCAGGTCCCGTTGACTTTTAAGGCCGTGAGTAGGCTTCTTTCCTTTTCGGAAGTGCGTTCGCACTGCAGAAAGCCCATAGGAAAGGAGGAGGAGCTGTCAACGGGCATTCTAAGCTGAATGTGCCTGCTCTCGTCAGATCGCGGCCGCCAGCCAGCTTGAGGCCTGGCAAGTACCAGTATGGGTGACCGGCTGGAATCCCAGGTCCCGTTGACTTTTAAGGCCGTGAGTAGGTTTCTTTCCTTTTCGGAGGTGCGTTCGCACTGCAGAAAGCCCATAGGAAAGGAGGAGGAGCTGTCAACGGGCATTCTAAGCTGAATGTGCCTGCTCTCGTCAGATCGCGGCCGCCAGCCAGCTTGAGGCCTGGCAAGTACCAGTATGGGTGACCGGCTGGGAATCCCAGGTCCCGTTGACTTTTAAGGCCGTGAGCAGGTTGCTTTCCTTTTCGGAGGTGCGTTCGCACTGCAGAAAGCCCATAGGAAAGGAGGAGGAGCTGTCAACGGGCATTCTAAGCTGAATGTGCCTGCTCTCGTCAGATCGCGGCCGCCAGCCAGCTTGAGGCTGGCAAGTACCAGTATGGGTGACCGGCTGGGAATCCCAGGTCCCGTTGACTTTTAAGGCCGTGAGTAGGTTTCTTTCCTTTTTGGAGGTGCGTTCGCACTGCAGAAAGCCCATAGGAAAGGAGGAGGAGCTGTCAACGGGCATTCTAAGCTGAATGTGCCTGCTCTCGTCAGATCGCGGCCGCCAGCCAGCTTGAGGCCTGGCAAGTACCAGTATGGAGTGACCGGCTGGGAATCCCAGGTCCCGTTGACTTTTAAGGCCAGTGAGTAGGTTTCTTTCCTTTTCGGAGGTGCGTTCGCACTGCAGAAAGCCCATAGGAAAGGAGGAGGAGCTTGTCAACGGGAATTCTAAGCTGAATGTGCCTGCTCTCGTCAGATCGCGGCCGCCAGCCAGCTTGAGGCCTGGCAAGTACCAGTATGGGTGACCGGCTGGGAATCCCAGGTCCCGTTGACTTTTAAGGCCGTGAGTAGGTTTCTTTCCTTTTCGGAGGTGCGTTCGCACTGCAGAAAGCCCATAGGAAAGGAGGAGGAGCTGTCAACGGGCATTCTAAGCTGAATGTGCCTGCTCTCGTCAGATCGCGGCCGCCAGCCAGCTTGAGGCCTGGCAAGTACCAGTATGGGTGACCGGCTGGGAATCCCAGGTCCCGTTGACTTTTAAGGCTCCGTGAGTAGGTTTCTTTCCTTTTCGGAGGTGCGTTCGCACTGCAGAAAGCCCATAGGAAAGGAGGAGGAGCTGTCAACGGGCATTCTAAGCTGAATGTGCCTGCTCTCGTCAGATCGCGGCCGCCAGCCAGCTTGAGGCCTGGCAAGTACCAGTATGGGTGACCGGCTGGGAATCCCAGGTCCCGTTGACTTTTAAGGCCGTGAGTAGGTTTCTTTCCTTTTCGGATTTGCGTTCGCACTGCAGAAAGCCCATAGGAAAGGAGGAGGAGCTGTCAACGGGCATTCTAAGCTGAATGTGCCTGCTCTCGTCAGATCGCGGCCGCCAGCCAGCATGAGGCCTGGCAAGTACCAGTATGGAGTGACCGTCTGGGAATCCCAGGTCCTGTTGACTTTTAAGGCCGTGAGTAGGTTTCTTTCCTTTTCGGAGGTGCGTTCGCACTGCAGAAAGCCCATAGGAAAGGAGGAGGAGCTGTCAACGGGCATTCTAAGCTGAATGTGCCTGCTCTCGTCAGATCGCGGCCGCCAGCCAGCATGAGGCCTGGCAAGTACCAGTATGGGTGACCGGCTGGGAATCCCAGGTCCCGTTGACTTTTAAGGCCGTGAGTAGGTTGCTTTCCTTTTCGGAGGTGCGTTCGCACTGCAGAAAGCCCATAGGAAAGGAGGAGGAGCTGTCAACGGGCATTCTAAGCTGAATGTGCCCTGCTCTCGTCAGATCGCGGCCGCCAGCCAGCTTGAGGCCTGGCAAGTACCAGTATGGGTGACCGGCTGGGAATCCCAGGTCCCGTTGACTTTTAAGGCCGTGAGTAGGTTTCTTTCCTTTTCGGAGGTGCGTTCGCACTGCAGAAAGCCCATAGGAAAGGAGGAGGAGCTGTCAACGGGCATTCTAAGCTGAATGTGCCTGCTCTCGTCAGATCGCGGCCGCCAGCCAGCTTGAGGCCTGGCAAGTACCAGTATGGGTGACCGGCTGGGAATCCCAGGTCCCGTTGACTTTTAAGGCCGTGAGTAGGTTTCTTTCCTTTTCGGAGGTGCGTTCGCACTGCAGAAAGCCCATAGGAAAGGAGGAGGAGCTGTCAACGGGCATTCTAAGCTGAATGTGCCTGCTCTCGTCAGATTGCGGCCGCCAGCCAGCTTGAGGCCTGGCAAGTACCAGTATGGGTGACCGGCTGGGAATCCCAGGTCCCGTTGACTTTTAAGGCCGTGAGTAGGTTGCTTTCCTTTTCGGAGGTGCGTTCGCACTGCAGAAAGCCCATAGGAAAGGAGGAGGAGCTGTCAACGGGCATTCTAAGCTGAATGTGCCTGCTCTCGTCAGATCGCGGCGCCAGCCAGCTTGAGGCCTGGCAAGTACCAGTATGGGTGACCGGCTGGGAATCCCAGGTCCCGTTGACTTTTAAGGCCGTGAGTAGGTTTCTTTCCTTTTCGGAGGTGCGTTCGCACTGCAGAAAGCCCATAGGAAAGGAGGAGGAGCTGTCAACGGGCATTCTAAGCTGAATGTGCCTGCTCTCGTCAGATCGCGGCCGCCAGCAGCTTGCGGCCTGGCAAGTACCAGTATGGGTGACAGGCTGGAATCCCAGGTCCCGTTGACTTTTAAGGCCGTGAGTAGGTTTCTTTCCTTTTCGGAGGTGCGTTCGCACTGCAGAAAGCCCATAGGAAAGAGGAGGAGCTGTCAACGGGCATTCTAAGCTGAATGTGCCTGCTCTCGTCAGATCGCGGCCGCCAGCCAGCTTGAGGCCTGGCAAGTACCAGTATGGGTGACCGGCTGGGAATCCCAGGTCCCGTTGACTTTTAAGGCCGTGAGTAGGTTTCTTTCCTTTTCGGAGGTGCGTTCGCACTGCAGAAAGCCCATAGGAAAGGAGGAGGAGCTGTCAACGGGCATTCTAAGCTGAATGTGCCTGCTCTCGTCAGATCGCGGCCGCCAGCCAGCTTGAGGCCTGGCAAGTACCAGTATGGCGTGACCGGCTGGGAATCCCAGGTCCCGGTGACTTTTAAGGCCGTGAGTAGGTTTCTTTCCTTTTCGAGGTGCGTTCGCACTGCAGAAAGCCATAGGAAAGGAGGAGGAGCTGTCAACGGGCATTCTAAGCTGAATGTGCCTGCTCTCGTCAGATCGCGGCCGCCAGCCGGGCTTGAGGCCTGGCAAAGTACCAGTATGGGTGACCTGGCTGGGAATCCCAGGTCCCGTTGACTTTTAAGGCCTGTGAGTAGGTTGCTTTCCTTTTCGGAGGTGCGTTCGCACTGCAGAAAGCCCATAGGAAAGGAGGAGGAGCTGTCAACGGGCATTCTAAGCTGAATGTGCCTGCTCTCGTCAGATCGCAGGCCGCCAGCCAGCTTGAGGCCTGGCAAGTACCAGTATGGGTGACCGGCTGGGAATCCCAGGTCCCGTTGACTTTTAAGGCGTGAGTAGGTTTCTTTCCTTTTCGGAGGTGCGTTCGCACTGCAGAAAGCCCATAGGAAAGGAGGAGGAGCTGTCAACGGGCATTCTAAGCTGAATGTGCCTGCTCTCGTCAGATCGCCGGCCGCCAGCCAGCTTGAGGCCTGGCAAGTACACAGTATGGGTGACCGGCTGGGAATCCCAGGTCCCAGTTGACTTTTAAGGCCAGTGAGTAGGTTTCTTTCCTTTTCGGAGGTGCGTTCGCACTGCAGAAAGCCATAGGAAAGGAGGAGGAGCTGTCAACGGGCATTCTAAGCTGAATGTGCCTGCTCTCGTCAGATCGCAGGCCGCCAGCCAGCTTGAGGCCTGGCAAGTACCAGTATGGGTGACCGGCTGGGAATCCCAGGTCCCGTTGACTTTTAAGGCCGTGAGTAGGTTTCTTTCCTTTTCGGATTTGCGTTCGCACTGCAGAAAGCCCATAGGAAAGGAGGAGGAGCTGTCAACGGGCATTCTAAGCTGAATGTGCCTGCTCTCGTCAGATCGCGGCCGCCAGCCAGCTTGAGGCCTGGCAAGTACCAGTATGGGTGACGTCTGGTATCCCAGGTCCCTGTTGACTTTTAAGGCCGTGAGTAGGTTTCTTTCCTTTTCGGAGGTGCGTTCGCACTGCAGAAAGCCCATAGGAAAGGAGGAGGAGCTGTCAACGGGCATTCTAAGCTGAATGTGCCTGCTCTCGTCAGATCGCGGCCGCCAGCCAGCTTGAGGCCTGGCAAGTACCAGTATGGGTGACCGGCTGGGAATCCCAGGTCCCGTTGACTTTTAAGGCCGTGAGTAGGTTGCTTTCCTTTTCGGAGGTGCGTTCGCACTGCAGAAAGCCCATAGGAAAGGAGGAGGAGCTGTCAACGGGCATTCTAAGCTGAATGTGCCTGCTCTCGTCAGATCGCGGCCGCCAGCCAGCTTGAGGCCTGGCAAGTACCAGTATGGGTGACCGGCTGGGAATCCCAGGTCCCGTTGACTTTTAAGGCCGTGAGTAGGTTTCTTTCCTTTTCGGAGGTGCGTTCGCACTGCAGAAAGCCCATAGGAAAGGAGGAGGAGCTGTCAACGGGCATTCTAAGCTGAATGTGCCTGCTCTCGTCAGATCGCGGCCGCCAGCCAGCTTGAGGCCTGGCAAGTACCAGTATGGGTGACCGGCTGGGAATCCCAGGTCCCGTTGACTTTTAAGGCCGTGAGTAGATTTCTTTCCTTTTCGGAGGTGCGTTCGCACTGCAGAAAGCCCATAGGAAAGGAGGAGGAGCTGTCAACGGGCATTCTAAGCTGAATGTGCCTGCTCTCGTCAGATCGCGGCCGCCAGCCAGCTTGAGGCCTGGCAAGTACCCAGTATGGGTGACCGGCTGGGAATCCCAGGTCCCGTTGACATTTAAGGCCGTGAGTAGGTTTCTTTCCTTTTCGGAGGTGCGTTCGCACTGCAGAAAGCCCATAGGAAAGGAGGAGGAGCTGTCAACGGGCATTCTAAGCTGAATGTGCCTGCTCTCGTCAGATCGCGGCCGCCAGCCAGCTTGAGGCCTGGCAAGTACCAGTATGGGTGACCGGCTGGAATCCCAGGTCCCGTTGACTTTTAAGGCCGTGAGTAGGTTTCTTTCCTTTTCGGAGGTGCGTTCGCACTGCAGAAAGCCCATAGGAAAGGAGGAGGAGGAGCTGTCAACGGGCATTCTAAGCTGAATGTGCCTGCTCTCGTCAGATCGCGGCCGCCAGCCAGCTTGAGGCCTGGCAAGTACCAGTATGGGTGACCGGCTGGGAATCCCAGGTCCCGTTGACTTTTAAGGCCGTGAGTAGGTTGCTTTCCTTTTCGGAGGTGCGTTCGCACTGCAGAAAGCCCATAGGAAAGGAGGAGGAGCTGTCAACTGGCATTCTAAGCTGAATGTGCCTGCTCTCGTCAGATCGCGGCCGCCAGCCAGCTTGAGGCCTGGCAAGTACCAGTATGGGTGACCGGCTGGGAATCCCAGGTCCCGTTGACTTTTAAGGCCGTGAGTAGGTTTCTTTCCTTTTCGGAGGTGCGTTCGCACTGCAGAAAGCCCATAGGAAAGGAGGAGGAGCTGTCAACGGGCATTCTAAGCTGAATGTGCCTGCTCTCGTCAGATTGCGGCCGCCAGCCAGCTTGAGGCCTGGCAAGTACCAGTATGGGTGACCGGCTGGGAATCCCAGGTCCCGTTGACTTTTAAGGCCGTGAGTAGGTTTCTTTCCTTTTCGGAGGTGCGTTCGCACTGCAGAAAGCCCATAGGAAAGGAGGCGGAGCTGTCAACGGGCATTCTAAGCTGAATGTGCCTGCTCTCGTCAGATCGCGGCCGCCAGCCAGCTTGAGGCCTGGCAAGTACCAGTATGGGTGACCGGCTGGGAATCCCAGGTCCCGTTGACTTTTAAGGCCGTGAGTAGGTTTCTTTCCTTTTCGGAAGTGCGTTCGCACTGCAGAAAGCCCATAGGAAAGGAGGAGGAGCTGTCAACGGGCATTCTAAGCTGAATGTGCCTGCTCTCGTCAGATCGCGGCCGCCAGCCAGCTTGAGGCCTGGCAAGTACCAGTATGGGTGACCGGCTGGGAATCCCAGGTCCCGTTGACTTTTAAGGCCGTGAGTAGGTTTCTTTCCTTTTCGGAGGTGCGTTCGCACTGCAGAAAGCCCATAGGAAAGGAGGAGGAGCTGTCAACGGGCATTCTAAGCTGAATGTGCCTGCTCTCGTCAGATCGCGGCTGCCAGCCAGCTTGAGGCCTGGCAAGTACCAGTATGGGTGACGGCTGGAATCCCAGGTCCCGTTGACTTTTAAGGCCGTGAGTAGGTTGCTTTCCTTTTCGGAGGTGCGTTCGCACTGCAGAAAGCCCATAGGAAAGGAGGAGGAGCTGTCAACGGGCATTCTAAGCTGAATGTGCCTGCTCTCGTCAGATCGCGGCCGCCAGCCAGCTTGAGGCCTGGCAAGTACCAGTATGGGTGACCGGCTGGGAATCCCAGGTCCCGTTGACTTTTAAGGCCGTGAGTAGGTTTCTTTCCATTTCGGAGGTGCGTTCGCACTGCAGAAAGCCCATAGGAAAGGAGGAGGAGCTGTCAACGGGCATTCTAAGCTGAATGTGCCTGCTCTCGTCAGATCGCGGCCGCCAGCCAGCTTGAGGCCTGGCAAGTACCAGTATGGGTGACCGGCTGGGAATCCCAGGTCCCGTTGACTTTTAAGGCCGTGAGTAGGTTTCTTTCCTTTTCGGAGGTGCGTTCGCACTGCAGAAAGCCCATAGGAAAGGAGGAGGAGCTGTCAACGGGCATTCTAAGCTGAATGTGCCTGCTCTCGTCAGATCGCGGCTGCCAGCCAGCTTGCGGCCTGGCAAGTACCAGTATGGGTGACGGCTGGGAATCCCAGGTCCCGTTGACTTTTAAGGCCGTGAGTAGGTTTCTTTCCTTTTCGGAGGTGCGTTCGCACTGCAGAAAGCCCATAGGAAAGGAGGAGGAGCTGTCAACGGGCATTCTAAGCTGAATGTGCCTGCTCTCGTCAGATCGCGGCCGCCAGCCAGCTTGAGGCCTGGCAAGTACCAGTATGGGTGACCGGCTGGGAATCCCAGGTCCCGTTGACTTTTAAGGCCGTGAGTAGGTTTCTTTCCTTTTCGGAGGTGCGTTCGCACTGCAGAAAGCCCATAGGAAAGGAGGAGGAGCTGTCAACGGGAATTCTAAGCTGAATGTGCCTGCTCTCGTCAGATCGCGGCCGCCAGCCAGCTTGAGGCCTGGCAAGTACCAGTATGGGTGACCGGCTGGGAATCCCAGGTCCCGTTGACTTTTAGGCCGTGAGTAGGTTTCTTTCCTTTTCGGAGGTGCCGTTCGCCACTGCAGAAAGCCCATAGGAAAGGAGGAGGAGCTGTCAACGGGCATTCTAAGCTGAATGTGCCTGCTCTCGTCAGATCGCGGCCGCCAGCCAGCTTGAGGCCTGGCAAGTACCAGTATGGGTGACCGGCTGGGAATCCCAGGTCCCGTTGACTTTTAAGGCCGTGAGTAGGTTGCTTTCCTTTTCGGAGGTGCGTTCGCACTGCAGAAAGCCCATAGGAAAGGAGGAGGAGCTGTCAACGGGCATTCTAAGCTGAATGTGCCTGCTCTCGTCAGATCGCGGCCGCCAGCCAGCTTGAGGCCTGGCAAGTACCAGTATGGGTGACCGGCTGGGAATCCCAGGTCCCGTTGACTTTTAAGGCCGTGAGTAGGTTTCTTTCCTTTTCGGAGGTGCGTTCGCACTGCAGAAAGCCCATAGGAAAGGAGGAGGAGCTGTCAACAGGCATTCTAAGCTGAATGTGCCTGCTCTCGTCAGATCGCGGCCGCCAGCCAGCTTGAGGCCTGGCAAGTACCAGTATGGGTGACCGGCTGGGAATCCCAGGTCCCGTTGACTTTTAAGGCCGTGAGTAGGTTGCTTTCCTTTTCGGAGGTGCGTTCGCACTGCAGAAAGCCATAGGAAAGGAGGAGGAGCTGTCAACGGGCATTCTAAGCTGAATGTGCCTGCTCTCGTCAGATCGCGGCCGCCAGCCAGCTTGAGGCCTGGCAAGTACCAGTATGGGTGACCGGCTGGGAATCCCAGGTCCCGTTGACTTTTAAGGCCGTGAGTAGGTTTCTTTCCTTTTTGGAGGTGCGTTCGCACTGCAGAAAGCCCATAGGAAAGGAGGAGGAGCTGTCAACGGGCATTCTAAGCTGAATGTGCCTGCTCTCGTCAGATCGCGGCCGCCAGCCAGCTTGAGGCCTGGCAAGTACCAGTATGGGTGACGGCTGGGAATCCCAGGTCCCGTTGACTTTTAAGGCCGTGAGTAGGTTTCTTTCCTTTTCGGAGGTGCGTTCGCACTGCAGAAAGCCCATAGAAAGGAGGAGGAGCTGTCAACGGGCATTCTAAGCTGAATGTGCCTGCTCTCGTCAGATCGCCGGCCGCCAGCCAGCTTGAGGCCTGGCAAGTACCAGTATGGGTGAGCGGCTGGGAATCCCAGGTCCCGTTGACTTTTAAGGCCGTGAGTAGGTTGCTTTCCTTTTCGGAGGTGCGTTCGCACTGCAAGAAAGCCCATAGGAAAGGAGGAGGAGCTGTCAACGGGCATTCTAAGCTGAATGTGCCTGCTCTCGTCAGATCGCGGCCGCCAGCCAGCTTGAGGCCTGGCAAGTACCAGTATGGGTGACCGGCTGGGAATCCCAGGTCCAGTTGACTTTTAAGGCCGTGAGTAGGTTTCTTTCCTTTTCGGAGGTGCGTTCGCACTGCAGAAAGCCCATAGGAAAGGAGGAGGAGCTGTCAACGGGCAATCTAAGCTGAATGTGCCTGCTCTCGTCAGATCGCGGCCGCCAGCCAGCTTGAGGCCTGGCAAGTACCAGTATGGGTGACCGGTTGGGAATCCCAGGTCCCGTTGACTTTTAAGGCCGTGAGTAGGTTTCTTTCCTTTTCGGAAGTGCGTTCGCACTGCAGAAAGCCCATAGGAAAGGAGGAGGAGCTATCAACGGGCATTCTAAGCTGAATGTGCCTGCTCTCGTCAGATCGCGGCCGCCAGCCAGCTTGAGGCCTGGCAAGTACCAGTATGGGTGACCGGCTGGGAATCCCAGGTCCCGTTGACTTTTAAGGCCGTGAGTAGGTTTCTTTCCTTTTCGGAGGTGCGTTCGCACTGCAGAAAGCCCATAGGAAAGGAGGAGGAGCTGTCAACGGGCATTCTAAGCTGAATGTGCCTGCTCTCGTCAGATCGCGGCCGCCAGCCAGCTTGAGGCCTGGCAAGTACCAGTATGGGTGACCGGCTGGGAATCCCAGGTCCCGTTGACTTTTAAGGCCGTGAGTAGGTTTCTTTCCTTTTCGGAAGTGCGTTCGCACTGCAGAAAGCCCATAGGAAAGGAGGAGGAGCTGTCAACGGGCATTCTAAGCTGAATGTGCCTGCTCTCGTCAGATCGCGGCCGCCAGCCAGCTTGAGGCCTGGCAAGTACCAGTATGGGTGACCGGCTGGGAATCCCAGGTCCCGTTGACTTTTAAGGCCGTGAGTAGGTTTCTTTCCTTTTCGGAGGTGCGTTCGCACTGCAGAAAGCCCATAGGAAAGGAGGAGGAGCTGTCAACGGGCATTCTAAGCTGAATGTGCCTGCTCTCGTCAGATCGTGGCCGCCAGCCAGCTTGAGGCCTGGCAAGTACCAGTATGGGTGACCGGCTGGGAATCCCAGGTCCCGTTGACTTTTAAGGCCGTGAGTAGGTTTCTTTCCTTTTCGGAGGTGCGTTCGCACTGCAGAAAGCCCATAGGAAAGGAGGAGGAGCTGTCAACGGGCATTCTAAGCTGAATGTGCCTGCTCTCGTCAGATCGCGGCCGCCAGCCAGCTTGAGGCCTGGCAAGTACCAGTATGGGTGACCGGCTGGGAATCCCAGGTCCCGTTGACTTTTAAGGCCGTGAGTAGGTTTCTTTCCTTTTCGGAGGTGCGTTCGCACTGCAGAAAGCCCATAGGAAAGGAGGAGGAGCTGTCAACGGGCATTCTAAGCTGAATGTGCCTGCTCTCGTCAGATCGCGGCCGCCAGCCAGCTTGAGGCCTGGCAAGTACCAGTATGGGTGACCGGCTGGGAATCCCAGGTCCAGTTGACTTTTAAGGCCGTGAGTAGGTTTCTTTCCTTTTCGGAGGTGCGTTCGCACTGCAGAAAGCCCATAGGAAAGGAGGAGGAGCTGTCAACGGGCAATCTAAGCTGAATGTGCCTGCTCTTGTCAGATCGCGGCCGCCAGCCAGCTTGAGGCCTGGCAAGTACCAGTATGGGTGACCGGCTGGGAATCCCAGGTCCCGTTGACTTTTAAGGCCGTGAGTAGGTTTCTTTCCTTTTCGGAAGTGCGTTCGCACTGCAGAAAGCCCATAGGAAAGGAGGAGGAGCTATCAACGGGCATTCTAAGCTGAATGTGCCTGCTCTCGTCAGATCGCGGCCGCCAGCCAGCTTGAGGCCTGGCAAGTACCAGTATGGGTGACCGGCTGGGAATCCCAGGTCCCGTTGACTTTTAAGGCCGTGAGTAGGTTTCTTTCCGTTTCGGAGGTGCGTTCGCACTGCAGAAAGCCCATAGGAAAGGAGGAGGAGCTGTCAACGGGCATTCTAAGCTGAATGTGCCTGCTCTCGTCAGATCGCGGCCGCCAGCCAGCTTGAGGCCTGGCAAGTACCAGTATGGGTGACCGGCTGGGAATCCCAGGTCCCGTTGACTTTTAAGGCCGTGAGTAGGTTGCTTTCCTTTTCGGAGGTGCGTTCGCACTGCAGAAAGCCCATAGGAAAGGAGGAGGAGCTGTCAACGGGCATTCTAAGCTGAATGTGCCTGCTCTCGTCAGATCGCGGCCGCCAGCCAGCTTGAGGCCTGGCAAGTACCAGTATGGGTGACCGGCTGGGAATCCCAGGTCCCGTTGACTTTTAAGGCCGTGAGTAGGTTGCTTTCCTTTTCGGAGGTGCGTTCGCACTGCAGAAAGCCCATAGGAAAGGAGGAGGAGCTGTCAACGGGCATTCTAAGCTGAATGTGCCTGCTCTCGTCAGATCGCGGCCGCCAGCCAGCTTGAGGCCTGGCAAGTACCAGTATGGGTGACCGGCTGGGAATCCCAGGTCCCGTTGACTTTTAAGGCCGTGAGTAGGTTGCTTTCCTTTTCGGAGGTGCGTTCGCACTGCAGAAAGCCCATAGGAAAGGAGGAGGAGCTGTCAACGGGCATTCTAAGCTGAATGTACCTGCTCTCGTCAGATCGCGGCCGCCAGCCAGCTTGAGGCCTGGCAAGTACCAGTATGGGTGACCGGCTGGGAATCCCAGGTCCCATTGACTTTTAAGGCCGTGAGTAGGTTTCTTTCCGTTTCGGAGGTGCGTTCGCACTGCAGAAAGCCCATAGGAAAGGAGGAGGAGCTGTCAACGGGCATTCTAAGCTGAATGTGCCTGCTCTCGTCAGATCGCGGCCGCCAGCCAGCTTGAGGCCTGGCAAGTACCAGTATGGGTGACCGGCTGGGAATCCCAGGTCCCGTTGACTTTTAAGGCCGTGAGTAGGTTTCTTTCCTTTTCGGAGGTGCGTTCGCACTGCAGAAAGCCCATAGGAAAGGAGGAGGAGCTGTCAACGGGCATTCTAAGCTGAATGTGCCTGCTCTCGTCAGATCGCGGCCGCCAGCCAGCTTGAGGCCTGGCAAGTACCAGTATGGGTGACCGGCTGGGAATCCCAGGTCCCGTTGACTTTTAAGGCCGTGAGTAGGTTGCTTTCCTTTTCGGAGGTGCGTTCGCACTGCAGAAAGCCCATAGGAAAGGAGGAGGAGCTGTCAACGGGCATTCTAAGCTGAATGTGCCTGCTCTCGTCAGATCGCGGCCGCCAGCCAGCTTGAGGCCTGGCAAGTACCAGTATGGGTGACCGGCTGGGAATCCCAGGTCCCGTTGACTTTTAAGGCCGTGAGTAGGTTTCTTTCCTTTTCGGAAGTGCGTTCGCACTGCAGAAAGCCCATAGGAAAGGAGGAGGAGCTGTCAACGGGCATTCTAAGCTGAATGTGCCTGCTCTCGTCAGATCGCGGCCGCCAGCCAGCTTGAGGCCTGGCAAGTACCAGTATGGGTGACCGGCTGGGAATCCCAGGTCCCGTTGACTTTTAAGGCCGTGAGTAGGTTTCTTTCCTTTTCGGAGGTGCGTTCGCACTGCAGAAAGCCCATAGGAAAGGAGGAGGAGCTGTCAACGGGCATTCTAAGCTGAATGTGCCTGCTCTCGTCAGATCGTGACCGCCAGCCAGCTTGAGGCCTGGCAAGTACCAGTATGGGTGACCGGCTGGGAATCCCAGGTCCCGTTGACTTTTAAGGCCGTGAGTAGGTTTCTTTCAGTTTCGGAGGTGCGTTCGCACTGCAGAAAGCCCATAGGAAAGGAGGAGGAGCTGTCAACGGGCATTCTAAGCTGAATGTGCCTGCTCTCGTCAGATCGCGGCCGCCAGCCAGCTTGAGGCCTGGCAAGTACCAGTATGGGTGACCGGCTGGGAATCCCAGGTCCCGTTGACTTTTAAGGCCGTGAGTAGGTTTCTTTCCTTTTCGGAGGTGCGTTCGCACTGCAGAAAGCCCATAGGAAAGGAGGAGGAGCTGTCAACGGGCATTCTAAGCTGAATGTGCCTGCTCTCGTCAGATTGCGGCCGCCAGCCAGCTTGAGGCCTGGCAAGTACCAGTATGGGTGACCGGCTGGGAATCCCAGGTCCCCTAGACTTTTAAGGCCGTGAGTAGGTTTCTTTCCTTTTCGGAGGTGCGTTCGCACTGCAGAAAGCCCATAGGAAAGGAGGAGGAGCTGTCAACGGGCATTCTAAGCTGAATGTGCCTGCTCTCGTCAGATCGCGGCCGCCAGCCAGCTTGAGGCCTGGCAAGTACCAGTATGGGTGACCGGCTGGGAATCCCAGGTCCCGTTGACTTTTAAGGCCGTGAGTAGGTTTCTTTCCTTTTCGGAAGTGCGTTCGCACTGCAGAAAGCCCATAGGAAAGGAGGAGGAGCTGTCAACGGGCATTCTAAGCTGAATGTGCCTGCTCTCGTCAGATCGCGGCCGCCAGCCAGCTTGAGGCCTGGCAAGTACCAGTATGGGTGACCGGCTGGGAATCCCAGGTCCCGTTGACTTTTAAGGCCGTGAGTAGGTTTCTTTCCTTTTCGGAGGTGCGTTCGCACTGCAGAAAGCCCATAGGAAAGGAGGAGGAGCTGTCAACGGGCATTCTAAGCTGAATGTGCCTGCTCTCGTCAGATCGTGGCCGCCAGCCAGCTTGAGGCCTGGCAAGTACCAGTATGGGTGACCGGCTGGGAATCCCAGGTCCCGTTGACTTTTAAGGCCGTGAGTAGGTTTCTTTCCTTTTCGGAGGTGCGTTCGCACTGCAGAAAGCCCATAGGAAAGGAGGAGGAGCTGTCAACGGGCATTCTAAGCTGAATGTGCCTGCTCTCGTCAGATCGCGGCCGCCAGCCAGCTTGAGGCCTGGCAAGTACCAGTATGGGTGACCGGCTGGGAATCCCAGGTCCCGTTGACTTTTAAGGCCGTGAGTAGGTTTCTTTCCTTTTCGGAGGTGCGTTCGCACTGCAGAAAGCCCATAGGAAAGGAGGAGGAGCTGTCAACGGGCATTCTAAGCTGAATGTGCCTGCTCTCGTCAGATTGCGGCCGCCAGCCAGCTTGAGGCCTGGCAAGTACCAGTATGGGTGACCGGCTGGGAATCCCAGGTCCAGTTGACTTTTAAGGCCGTGAGTAGGTTTCTTTCCTTTTCGGAGGTGCGTTCGCACTGCAGAAAGCCCATAGGAAAGGAGGAGGAGCTGTCAACGGGCAATCTAAGCTGAATGTGCCTGCTCTTGTCAGATTGCGGCCGCCAGCCAGCTTGAGGCCTGGCAAGTACCAGTATGGGTGACCGGCTGGGAATCCCAGGTCCCGTTGACTTTTAAGGCCGTGAGTAGGTTTCTTTCCGTTTCGGAGGTGCGTTCGCACTGCAGAAAGCCCATAGGAAAGGAGGAGGAGCTGTCAACGGGCATTCTAAGCTGAATGTGCCTGCTCTCGTCAGATCGCGGCCGCCAGCCAGCTTGAGGCCTGGCAAGTACCAGTATGGGTGACCGGCTGGGAATCCCAGGTCCCGTTGACTTTTAAGGCCGTGAGTAGGTTGCTTTCCTTTTCGGAGGTGCGTTCGCACTGTAGAAAGCCCATAGGAAAGGAGGAGGAGCTGTCAACGGGCATTCTAAGCTGAATGTGCCTGCTCTCGTCAGATCGCGGCCGCCAGCCAGCTTGAGGCCTGGCAAGTACCAGTATGGGTGACCGGCTGGGAATCCCAGGTCCCGTTGACTTTTAAGGCCGTGAGTAGGTTGCTTTCCTTTTCGGAGGTGCGTTCGCACTGCAGAAAGCCCATAGGAAAGGAGGAGGAGCTGTCAACGGGCATTCTAAGCTGAATGTGCCTGCTCTCGTCAGATCGCGGCCGCCAGCCAGCTTGAGGCCTGGCAAGTACCAGTATGGGTGACCGGCTGGGAATCCCAGGTCCCGTTGACTTTTAAGGCCGTGAGTAGGTTGCTTTCCTTTTCGTAGGTGCGTTCGCACTGCAGAAAGCCCATAGGAAAGGAGGAGGAGCTGTCAACGGGCATTCTAAGCTGAATGTACCTGCTCTCGTCAGATCGCGGCCGCCAGCCAGCTTGAGGCCTGGCAAGTACCAGTATGGGTGACCGGCTGGGAATCCCAGGTCCCATTGACTTTTAAGGCCGTGAGTAGGTTTCTTTCCGTTTCGGAGGTGCGTTCGCACTGCAGAAAGCCCATAGGAAAGGAGGAGGAGCTGTCAACGGGCATTCTAAGCTGAATGTGCCTGCTCCCGTCAGATCGCGGCCGCCAGCCAGCTTGAGGCCTGGCAAGTACCAGTATGGGTGACCGGCTGGGAATCCCAGGTCCCGTTGACTTTTAAGGCCGTGAGTAGGTTTCTTTCCTTTTCGGAGGTGCGTTCGCACTGCAGAAAGCCCATAGGAAAGGAGGAGGAGCTGTCAACGGGCATTCTAAGCTGAATGTGCCTGCTCTCGTCAGATCGCGGCCGCCAGCCAGCTTGAGGCCTGGCAAGTACCAGTATGGGTGACCGGCTGGGAATCCCAGGTCCCGTTGACTTTTAAGGCCGTGAGTAGGTTGCTTTCCTTTTCGGAGGTGCGTTCGCACTGCAGAAAGCCCATAGGAAAGGAGGAGGAGCTGTCAACGGGCATTCTAAGCTGAATGTGCCTGCTCTCGTCAGATCGCGGACGCCAGCCAGCTTGAGGCCTGGCAAGTACCAGTATGGGTGACCGGCTGGGAATCCCAGGTCCCGTTGACTTTTAAGGCCGTGAGTAGGTTTCTTTCCTTTTCGGAAGTGCGTTCGCACTGCAGAAAGCCCATAGGAAAGGAGGAGGAGCTGTCAACGGGCATTCTAAGCTGAATGTGCCTGCTCTCGTCAGATCGCGGCCGCCAGCCAGCTTGAGGCCTGGCAAGTACCAGTATGGGTGACCGGCTGGGAATCCCAGGTCCCGTTGACTTTTAAGGCCGTGAGTAGGTTTCTTTCCGTTTCGGAGGTGCGTTCGCACTGCAGAAAGCCCATAGGAAAGGAGGAGGAGCTGTCAACGGGCATTCTAAGCTGAATGTGCCTGCTCTCGTCAGATCGCGGCCGCCATCCAGCTTGAGGCCTGGCAAGTACCAGTATGGGTGACCGGCTGGGAATCCCAGGTCCCGTTGACTTTTAAGGCCGTGAGTAGGTTTCTTTCCTTTTCGGAGGTGCGTTCGCACTGCAGAAAGCCCATAGGAAAGGAGGAGGAGCTGTCAACGGGCATTCTAAGCTGAATGTGCCTGCTCTCGTCAGATCGCGGCCGCCAGCCAGCTTGAGGCCTGGCAAGTACCAGTATGGGTGACCGGCTGGGAATCCCAGGTCCCGTTGACTTTTAAGGCCGTGAGTAGGTTGCTTTCCTTTTCGGAGGTGCGTTCGCACTGCAGAAAGCCCATAGGAAAGGAGGAGGAGCTGTCAACGGGCATTCTAAGCTGAATGTACCTGCTCTCGTCAGATCGCGGCCGCCAGCCAGCTTGAGGCCTGGCAAGTACCAGTGTGGGTGACCGGCTGGGAATCCCAGGTCCCGTTGACTTTTAAGGCCGTGAGTAGGTTTCTTTCCGTTTCGGAGGTGCGTTCGCACTGCAGAAAGCCCATAGGAAAGGAGGAGGAGCTGTCAACGGGCATTCTAAGCTGAATGTGCCTGCTCTCGTCAGATCGCGGCCGCCAGCCAGCTTGAGGCCTGGCAAGTACCAGTATGGGTGACCGGCTGGGAATCCCAGGTCCCGTTGACTTTTAAGGCCGTGAGTAGGTTTCTTTCCTTTTCGGAGGTGCGTTCGCACTGCAGAAAGCCCATAGGAAAGGAGGAGGAGCTGTCAACGGGCATTCTAAGCTGAATGTGCCTGCTCTCGTCAGATCGCGGCCGCCAGCCAGCTTGAGGCCTGGCAAGTACCAGTATGGGTGACCGGCTGGGAATCCCAGGTCCCGTTGACTTTTAAGGCCGTGAGTAGGTTTCTTTCCGTTTCGGAGGTGCGTTCGCACTGCAGAAAGCCCATAGGAAAGGAGGAGGAGCTGTCAACGGGCATTCTAAGCTGAATGTGCCTGCTCTCGTCAGATCGCGGCCGCCAGCCAGCTTGAGGCCTGGCAAGTACCAGTATGGGTGACCGGCTGGGAATCCCAGGTCCCGTTGACTTTTAAGGCCGTGAGTAGGTTGCTTTCCTTTTCGGAGGTGCGTTCGCACTGCAGAAAGCCCATAGGAAAGGAGGAGGAGCTGTCAACGGGCATTCTAAGCTGAATGTGCCTGCTCTCGTCAGATCGCGGCCGCCAGCCAGCTTGAGGCCTGGCAAGTACCAGTATGGGTGACCGGCTGGGAATCCCGGGTCCCGTTGACTTTTAAGGCCGTGAGTAGGTTGCTTTCCTTTTCGGAGGTGCGTTCGCACTGCAGAAAGCCCATAGGAAAGGAGGAGGAGCTGTCAACGGGCATTCTAAGCTGAATGTGCCTGCTCTCGTCAGATCGCGGCCGCCAGCCAGCTTGAGGCCTGGCAAGTACCAGTATGGGTGACCGGCTGGGAATCCCAGGTCCCATTGACTTTTAAGGCCGTGAGTAGGTTTCTTTCCGTTTCGGAGGTGCGTTCGCACTGCAGAAAGCCCATAGGAAAGGAGGAGGAGCTGTCAACGGGCATTCTAAGCTGAATGTGCCTGCTCTCGTCAGATCGCTGCCGCCAGCCAGCTTGAGGCCTGGCAAGTACCAGTATGGGTGACCGGCTGGGAATCCCAGGTCCCGTTGACTTTTAAGGCCGTGAGTAGGTTTCTTTCCTTTTCGGAGGTGCGTTCGCACTGCAGAAAGCCCATAGGAAAGGAGGAGGAGCTGTCAACGGGCATTCTAAGCTGAATGTGCCTGCTCTCGTCAGATCGCGGTCGCCAGCCAGCTTGAGGCCTGGCAAGTACCAGTATGGGTGACCGGCTGGGAATCCCAGGTCCCGTTGACTTTTAAGGCCGTGAGTAGGTTGCTTTCCTTTTCGGAGGTGCGTTCGCACTGCAGAAAGCCCATAGGAAAGGAGGAGGAGCTGTCAACGGGCATTCTAAGCTGAATGTGCCTGCTCTCGTCAGATCGCGGCCACCAGCCAGCTTGAGGCCTGGCAAGTACCAGTATGGGTGACCGGCTGGGAATCCCAGGTCCCGTTGACTTTTAAGGCCGTGAGTAGGTTTCTTTCCTTTTCGGAAGTGCGTTCGCACTGCAGAAAGCCCATAGGAAAGGAGGAGGAGCTGTCAACGGGCATTCTAAGCTGAATGTGCCTGCTCTCGTCAGATCGCGGCCGCCAGCCAGCTTGAGGCCTGGCAAGTACCAGTATGGGTGACCGGCTGGGAATCCCAGGTCCAGTTGACTTTTAAGGCCGTGAGTAGGTTTCTTTCCTTTTCGGAGGTGCGTTCGCACTGCAGAAAGCCCATAGGAAAGGAGGAGGAGCTGTCAACGGGCAATCTAAGCTGAATGTGCCTGCTCTCGTCAGATAGCGGCCGCCAGCCAGCTTGAGGCCTGGCAAGTACCAGTATGGGTGACCGGCTGGGAATCCCAGGTCCCGTTGACTTTTAAGGCCGTGAGTAGGTTTCTTTCCTTTTCGGAAGTGCGTTCGCACTGCAGAAAGCCCATAGGAAAGGAGGAGGAGCTATCAACGGGCATTCTAAGCTGAATGTGCCTGCTCTCGTCAGATCGCGGCCGCCAGCCAGCTTGAGGCCTGGCAAGTACCAGTATGGGTGACCGGCTGGGAATCCCAGGTCCCGTTGACTTTTAAGGCCGTGAGTAGGTTTCTTTCCTTTTCGGAGGTGCGTTCGCACTGCAGAAAGCCCATAGGAAAGGAGGAGGAGCTGTCAACGGGCATTCTAAGCTGAATGTGCCTGCTCTCGTCAGATCGCGGCCACCAGCCAGCTTGAGGCCTGGCAAGTACCAGTATGGGTGACTGGCTGGGAATCCCAGGTCCCGTTGACTTTTAAGGCCGTGAGTAGGTTTCTTTCCGTTTCGGAGGTGCGTTCGCACTGCAGAAAGCCCATAGGAAAGGAGGAGGAGCTGTCAACGGGCATTCTAAGCTGAATGTGCCTGCTCTCGTCAGATCGCGGCCGCCAGCCAGCTTGAGGCCTGGCAAGTACCAGTATTGGTGACCGGCTGGGAATCCCAGGTCCCGTTGACTTTTAAGGCCGTGAGTAGGTTGCTTTCCTTTTCGGAGGTGCGTTCGCACTGCAGAAATATGAGGGTTAAAAATTCTAAGTGCAACACCAATCGGCCCACCCCACTTCCCCGTTGCCGGCCGTAAGAAGAGACACCACACACAGGAGTCTGGTCTAGCTCCTCACACGGGAGAAAAAACTGCGCACTTTATTACAGATTACATGAGATCTTATACCCTCTGCCCTCTCACCACTAGGGGGTGATGGGCTCATAACCATATATGGGCAGTCCGGATTTGCGGACTGAGACAGTGAAAATCATATAACAGTCATGTACATTTGAACATCTTGATATCTTGTTCCAGCGCTTCTGGGAAATCGGCCAAGTACATGCGGCCGTATCTGGTTCCTAGAACATCTCTCTCTGCCTTGAGATATCTGATGTAAGGTGACATTTAAGTTTTTTTTTCTCATTTGGAATTGAATAAAACTTGCATATAGGTATAAAAGCATAAAAAACACATATGGCAATATATATATATACCCTCACAAACCCCCCTAAAAAACTTAATATGGAGATCAAGCATCAGACCTTGCACTCTTCCTCGGTCGTCTCTCCCTTGCGTCAGGGTTTCTCCACTGCCCGTAAGTCCCTACTCCTAAAAGGGAGGGATCCCTACCTCACCTCAGAAGGAGGCCATGGATTCCCTGGGCTTATTTCCGGGCCTCCATACCCTCTATCTGTACAAGTTAACACCCCACAGGGTGTGCCCTCGCCGGAACCTAAGGTCTTCTGCACTTTCCCTAGGCAAATGGGAAATCCACTGACAGTCCATCTTATGAGACTGAGGCAGACACAGTACTAGTACATTTCTCCATTCTTCTGGTAACGTATCTGGTTGGCATTATCGGAACTGGCTCTTCATCTTTTTCAAACAAGGGAAATTTTGGTCACATTAAAGGGATAATACACAAACAGGAAATTACATACCCCACCTCTTTCTGCTAAAATCATATCCATGGCCACTCTATTTTGGAACGCCATGGATGCAGTGGGCCCTAACTGGTCAGCTAACCCTTGCAAAAGCATCTCTGGTGTAGTTTACAAACCTCTGCTAATTGTAATAGATATAATTCATCTAATCTACATTATTATTAACAGTAATAATAGCAAATAAGGACTCAAAACCTGCTTTAACCTGATCTCTAGAATTAAATTCATCTGGCACCCCCCTTGACACTCCTCTTGCATCTATGTATACATGTGGATCAAAGTTACCACCTGGAGCGTCAACGTCTCTCTTAGCACGATGCGGTGTTGGATTCTCACCCTCAGTGTAGGCTTCATATTGCACATTTGATTATATTAATTTGTTCTGAAACAGGGGCTAGTGTACAGTAGTCAAAGGTGTGTGTTGGAGGAATTGTACCACATTATAGCATGTAAAGGATATGCAGGATCATGAGTTTTTTCAGTGCCAAGTGGGCTTTCCTTCAAGCTTTACTGCAGTTGGGATGGTGAACAACATCTGGTAAGGACCTTTAAACAGGGTTTGTCTCTCAAACTTTTTCACATGGACCCTGTCACCTGGTTTTAGATTGTGACACTCATCTGTAGGACCTGGGATAAAAGCAGAGACTACAGAATACATTACTAACAATTCCTTGGAGGGACCCATGACAAAATTAACAAGAAAATCATTCACCAAACTCTGCTACTGTGACATGTATCCTCCTAAGGAAAAAAACTAATGAAAGACACTCAATTCAAGATTTACCCGTTTCCTCTATTGCCTTTTGTATCTACTTTCCCCCTACTCCGCGGATGGTAGGGTGTGTGAAAAGCCTGGAATATACCCAAAACAGACATGATGTGTTGCATTATTTCACCTGTGAAGTGTGTACCTTTGTTTGACTCAATCACTTCCGATACCCCATATCTGCGGATTACCTCATTCATGAGCTTCTGTGCAGTTACCTGCTTATTTACTTTGGTAACAGGGTAGGTCTCCAACCTGAAAAGACATCAACAACAACAAGCACATATTCATGCTTCCCAACAAGTAGGAGCTGAGTGTAGCCAATTTGCAATCCCTGAAATGGGTAGAGTGGTCTAGGCAAGTGTGATGTGGCAAATTTACTTCTGCCCTGTTGCTTACGGCAAAGATCATGCAAAATTGGACAAATGATGCAGCAGCTACAGAAAACCAAAGAGCCACCCGTCCTCGTTCAAGCGTTGACATCATTGTTGCTTTGACAGATGCGTCTTTCCGTGCGTCAGCTGGGCCATCATTGGGCACAGGGACCGTGGTAGGCAAGTGCTGTTGACTGTTCACCATACGCCGTCCCTTTTTAGTCCATTTGTCTTTTTCTTCCTTGCTGGCTCCTAACTGTAAAGTCATTAGCATATCAAAGTCCAATGTTTTTATCAAAGTTCAAGTTCAAATCAAAGTCCAAAATTATTATCAAAGTCCAAGTTTTATAAAAGTCCAAGTGTAGTCAAATTCTTCTTTTCTTCTGTCTTCCACGGCTTGAGGGCCGCTGCTTTTGCTGTGTGGCCTGTGATGGCGTTGCCTCTTGCTTCTCCGGTGTAGGAATTGGTGTGAGCTTTCCACCTTGTCAGGTAGAAATAGGGTCTCCATGACTCTGCACCGCTGCAACATTTTTAATTGGCTGTCCTGCTGAGGTAAAAAACTGTCTGGCCTTCCATGTTGGGCCGTAATCATGAGCTATGCCAAATGCATACCGGGAGTCAGTGTAAATGTTTGCCGTCTTACCTTCCTCCACTCTACACGCCTCCGTGAGTGCTTTTAGTTCCGCTTCTTGTACTGCGACATGCGGAGGCATTCTGCTTTTAGGACATCTTGTTGTGTGACCACTGCATATCCAGTGTGGAGTTGTCAATCACCCTGGGTACCATCTATAAAAAACAACTCAAAATATGCATTAACAAGGGCTTTCAGTAACTTTTTAAAACTTAAATTTTCTTGTTGCATCAATGCTAGACAATCAGGCTGGCATTTTATTTAAAAAAGATTAGAACCTTGTTGCAAAAAAAAATTTAAAAAATGTAAAAATGACTTGCAAAAAATTTAAAAATGGCTGATTTGCAATACCTAAAATGGCTGATTTGCAATACCTAGATCACCTATGCCTTCTCCTCCCCCCCTTTGAAACAGGGTACGCAATTGGAACAAGAGCACCCGGTTTCAAGGTAGTATAACATTGTAAAAAGATTTGATGGAAGCAGATAAGGCCTGTAAGATGTTAGCACCTATAACAGAAACATGAGTTACACCGGGACAGAAAAATCTACAAAACATCTACTAATATTTGAAATGTGATATCCCTTTAAGTGAATTCATTATTAGTCTGGTCCTGCCTGCAATATCTTTATCAAATTTCAGACAGGAGAAAAAAAAAA
Source organism: Eleutherodactylus coqui (assembly GCF_035609145.1). Lineage (NCBI taxonomy): Eukaryota > Metazoa > Chordata > Amphibia > Anura > Eleutherodactylidae > Eleutherodactylus > Eleutherodactylus coqui. The sequence continues at coordinate 120,544 of NW_027102227.1, read as the reverse complement.
ACAGGAAAAAAACTAGCTGCTCAAAATTCTCCCCCCTCCCTTGGACAAGAAGGATGAAACATTATTACGTACTATTACATCATATAGCTCCACCCCTTCGATATTGGCACACTGCGTCCGTCTTCTCAACTCCATTTCAGCTTAACCGTCCACACGTCCACATCTCAACCAAGCAAAGTCCCATGCATGGGGTAGGACTTTTACCCCCAGTCAATTTCCACATCACACATTCCACCACAGCTTGAACACGGGTCACTAACTCACATCCATCCATGCGCTCAAGTCTGCTCCGTCACCCCCCCATTGAGGTGTACCAGTACATGCAGATGCACGGACAAAAAAAGTTTGACAAACATACATACATCAGCTGAAAAACATTGAGGTGAGTGCTATTATTTTTATAAAGTACATGATTCTATTGAGATGAGATTGTGAATGAGCGCTATTTATGACAAATTATGTGAAAAAGTTTGCTGAGTGACTGAGATATTCTATATTTCTTATCTACTGAAGCTATTATATGCTGTATTAAACACTGAAGTATTTAGTTTCTGTGACCCTGAATTTGGAGTGAGTTCTGAAAGCCCCCACCCTTTTTTAAAACAAATCTCTTATCTCTCCGCGACTATGAAACACAAACTGAAATAATTTTGAGCTCAAACTATTGAAAAAACATTTTGAAATCATAATTAACACATATGCTGGGACCCTGCAACATTCATTTTCAACCCCTGTATAAGTAAGAATATACATTAGAAATTACTATATTTCCCTGCCTACTAAGACAGTATAACTAATTAAATTCATTTCAATTCATTGCAAGCAAGCCAAGATATTAACCAAGGATGTTATTTGTATTTTCTCTCTCGCTGTTATCTTCCTGACCTTGGAAGGCTACACAGAGTCGCAGCTATATGTCAACAACCTCTTCTCCCCTAAGAGCAAGCTGTTAACTATTTGCACATACAGTATATAAATATACACATATATATCCACCTAGTATGGATTATACATATTATCTATTATCTATCTTGTATTATACACATTTTCTTCCCTTCTTTGCCAACCAATCACGTGCATTATACTTCTCTCCCCTACCTAACTGCCAATATAACCTTCAATAGACACTCTCCTGACGCCCTCTTGATCACTTACTGTACTTTTCAACATTTCACTTACGGACACTTTCTTAAACAAATAATGTGTATATACGTAACTTTCTCTGACTGTCTCTCTCTCTTTCCTTCTAGCAAACCTTGGTCTTCCAAGGCACCTCTGGGTCCTAAAGACCTCCTCCCAGACACCATTTTGTAATCTACCGTGCGGGTCGGTGTCACACATTTTCATTAGAGTTTTCTTACATTTTACAGATTCATCCACACGGCGGCAGCCCTTGAGGGGCTCTGTCTTCTTTAATAAGGTCTTACGCATATTACAACAACAACAATAATAATAATAACACGCTCCATAGAGTGAATCCTTCTGACCCGAATTGTCAGCCCCTTATATATGGCAATACAACCGAAGGCATCTTCTTCTTATGGAACCAGTCCCAAAGAGTACATCCCTCTCCTCAGCTAAACCATCAACAACTAAACTACACTAAAACGGAGGGTTCCTTCGTCAATGGGACCTGTCTTACAGAGTGCTTCCCTCTCCTCTAAACCATTAACGACTAAATAAACTCGAACGGAGGGTTCCTTCGTCTGTGAGACCAAATGAAAAGTAAGAGGAAAAAAATTCTGCAGATACAACAAACAATCTAACAATCTCCACTATCGCTAAAACACTACGGACTTCAACAACAAATAAACTACAGACTAGTTTCTGGGTGAGCGATTGGTGCGCATATCACGGTCAGTGGTCCATGACGGCAAACCCGGAGCCCACACAAGTTACCGTGTAGAACTCTTAACCCAACCCATCCGGTCACAAACCACAGATAGTCAGTCCTGCTGCAAGACTCGCAGTGTAAAACACAACATAAATATATGTTTGTCTTACCTGGAGTTCTAAGTGAGTTGATCAGGCTCGGTTTGCAGTAGGACGGTTTCTCAGTAGCGTGGATCCGGGTGGAATGCGCTGTAAGCTCCGATTTTACCGCCCCAGTTGGTTGCGCCATTTATGAGGGTTAAAAATTCTAAGTGCAACACCAATCGGCCCACCCCACTTCCCCGTTGCCGGCCGTAAGAAGAGACACCACACACAGGAGTCTGGTCTAGCTCCTCACACGGGAGAAAAAACTGCGCACTTTATTACAGATTACATGAGATCTTATACCCTCTGCCCTCTCACCACTAGGGGGTGATGGGCTCATAACCATATATGGGCAGTCCGGATTTGCGGACTGAGACAGTGAAAATCATATAACAGTCATGTACATTTGAACATCTTGATATCTTGTTCCAGCGCTTCTGGGAAATCGGCCAAGTACATGCGGCCGTATCTGGTTCCTAGAACATCTCTCTCTGCCTTGAGATATCTGATGTAAGGTGACATTTAAGTTTTTTTTTCTCATTTGGAATTGAATAAAACTTGCATATAGGTATAAAAGCATAAAAAACACATATGGCAATATATATATATACCCTCACAGAAAGCCCATAGGAAAGGAGGAGGAGCTGTCAACGGGCATTCTAAGCTGAATGTGCCTGCTCTCGTCAGATCGCGGCCGCCAGCCAGCTTGAGGCCTGGCAAGTACCAGTATGGGTGACCGGCTGGGAATCCCAGGTCCCGTTGACTTTTAAGGCCGTGAGTAGGTTTCTTTCCTTTTCGGAGGTGCGTTCGCACTGCAGAAAGCCCATAGGAAAGGAGGAGGAGCTGTCAACGGGCATTCTAAGCTGAATGTGCCTGCTCTCGTCAGATCGCGGCCACCAGCCAGCTTGAGGCCTGGCAAGTACCAGTATGGGTGACTGGCTGGGAATCCCAGGTCCCGTTGACTTTTAAGGCCGTGAGTAGGTTTCTTTCCGTTTCGGAGGTGCGTTCGCACTGCAGAAAGCCCATAGGAAAGGAGGAGGAGCTGTCAACGGGCATTCTAAGCTGAATGTGCCTGCTCTCGTCAGATCGCGGCCGCCAGCCAGCTTGAGGCCTGGCAAGTACCAGTATGGGTGACCGGCTGGGAATCCCAGGTCCCGTTGACTTTTAAGGCCGTGAGTAGGTTGCTTTCCTTTTCGGAGGTGCGTTCGCACTGCAGAAATATGAGGGTTAAAAATTCTAAGTGCAACACCAATCGGCCCACCCCACTTCCCCGTTGCCGGCCGTAAGAAGAGACACCACACACAGGAGTCTGGTCTAGCTCCTCACACGGGAGAAAAAACTGCGCACTTTATTACAGATTACATGAGATCTTATACCCTCTGCCCTCTCACCACTAGGGGGTGATGGGCTCATAACCATATATGGGCAGTCCGGATTTGCGGACTGAGACAGTGAAAATCATATAACAGTCATGTACATTTGAACATCTTGATATCTTGTTCCAGCGCTTCTGGGAAATCGGCCAAGTACATGCGGCCGTATCTGGTTCCTAGAACATCTCTCTCTGCCTTGAGATATCTGATGTAAGGTGACATTTAAGTTTTTTTTTCTCATTTGGAATTGAATAAAACTTGCATATAGGTATAAAAGCATAAAAAACACATATGGCAATATATATATATACCCTCACAAACCCCCCTAAAAAACTTAATATGGAGATCAAGCATCAGACCTTGCACTCTTCCTCGGTCGTCTCTCCCTTGCGTCAGGGTTTCTCCACTGCCCGTAAGTCCCTACTCCTAAAAGGGAGGGATCCCTACCTCACCTCAGAAGGAGGCCATGGATTCCCTGGGCTTATTTCCGGGCCTCCATACCCTCTATCTGTACAAGTTAACACCCCACAGGGTGTGCCCTCGCCGGAACCTAAGGTCTTCTGCACTTTCCCTAGGCAAATGGGAAATCCACTGACAGTCCATCTTATGAGACTGAGGCAGACACAGTACTAGTACATTTCTCCATTCTTCTGGTAACGTATCTGGTTGGCATTATCGGAACTGGCTCTTCATCTTTTTCAAACAAGGGAAATTTTGGTCACATTAAAGGGATAATACACAAACAGGAAATTACATACCCCACCTCTTTCTGCTAAAATCATATCCATGGCCACTCTATTTTGGAACGCCATGGATGCAGTGGGCCCTAACTGGTCAGCTAACCCTTGCAAAAGCATCTCTGGTGTAGTTTACAAACCTCTGCTAATTGTAATAGATATAATTCATCTAATCTACATTATTATTAACAGTAATAATAGCAAATAAGGACTCAAAACCTGCTTTAACCTGATCTCTAGAATTAAATTCATCTGGCACCCCCCTTGACACTCCTCTTGCATCTATGTATACATGTGGATCAAAGTTACCACCTGGAGCGTCAACGTCTCTCTTAGCACGATGCGGTGTTGGATTCTCACCCTCAGTGTAGGCTTCATATTGCACATTTGATTATATTAATTTGTTCTGAAACAGGGGCTAGTGTACAGTAGTCAAAGGTGTGTGTTGGAGGAATTGTACCACATTATAGCATGTAAAGGATATGCAGGATCATGAGTTTTTTCAGTGCCAAGTGGGCTTTCCTTCAAGCTTTACTGCAGTTGGGATGGTGAACAACATCTGGTAAGGACCTTTAAACAGGGTTTGTCTCTCAAACTTTTTCACATGGACCCTGTCACCTGGTTTTAGATTGTGACACTCATCTGTAGGACCTGGGATAAAAGCAGAGACTACAGAATACATTACTAACAATTCCTTGGAGGGACCCATGACAAAATTAACAAGAAAATCATTCACCAAACTCTGCTACTGTGACATGTATCCTCCTAAGGAAAAAAACTAATGAAAGACACTCAATTCAAGATTTACCCGTTTCCTCTATTGCCTTTTGTATCTACTTTCCCCCTACTCCGCGGATGGTAGGGTGTGTGAAAAGCCTGGAATATACCCAAAACAGACATGATGTGTTGCATTATTTCACCTGTGAAGTGTGTACCTTTGTTTGACTCAATCACTTCCGATACCCCATATCTGCGGATTACCTCATTCATGAGCTTCTGTGCAGTTACCTGCTTATTTACTTTGGTAACAGGGTAGGTCTCCAACCTGAAAAGACATCAACAACAACAAGCACATATTCATGCTTCCCAACAAGTAGGAGCTGAGTGTAGCCAATTTGCAATCCCTGAAATGGGTAGAGTGGTCTAGGCAAGTGTGATGTGGCAAATTTACTTCTGCCCTGTTGCTTACGGCAAAGATCATGCAAAATTGGACAAATGATGCAGCAGCTACAGAAAACCAAAGAGCCACCCGTCCTCGTTCAAGCGTTGACATCATTGTTGCTTTGACAGATGCGTCTTTCCGTGCGTCAGCTGGGCCATCATTGGGCACAGGGACCGTGGTAGGCAAGTGCTGTTGACTGTTCACCATACGCCGTCCCTTTTTAGTCCATTTGTCTTTTTCTTCCTTGCTGGCTCCTAACTGTAAAGTCATTAGCATATCAAAGTCCAATGTTTTTATCAAAGTTCAAGTTCAAATCAAAGTCCAAAATTATTATCAAAGTCCAAGTTTTATAAAAGTCCAAGTGTAGTCAAATTCTTCTTTTCTTCTGTCTTCCACGGCTTGAGGGCCGCTGCTTTTGCTGTGTGGCCTGTGATGGCGTTGCCTCTTGCTTCTCCGGTGTAGGAATTGGTGTGAGCTTTCCACCTTGTCAGGTAGAAATAGGGTCTCCATGACTCTGCACCGCTGCAACATTTTTAATTGGCTGTCCTGCTGAGGTAAAAAACTGTCTGGCCTTCCATGTTGGGCCGTAATCATGAGCTATGCCAAATGCATACCGGGAGTCAGTGTAAATGTTTGCCGTCTTACCTTCCTCCACTCTACACGCCTCCGTGAGTGCTTTTAGTTCCGCTTCTTGTACTGCGACATGCGGAGGCATTCTGCTTTTAGGACATCTTGTTGTGTGACCACTGCATATCCAGTGTGGAGTTGTCAATCACCCTGGGTACCATCTATAAAAAACAACTCAAAATATGCATTAACAAGGGCTTTCAGTAACTTTTTAAAACTTAAATTTTCTTGTTGCATCAATGCTAGACAATCAGGCTGGCATTTTATTTAAAAAAGATTAGAACCTTGTTGCAAAAAAAAATTTAAAAAATGTAAAAATGACTTGCAAAAAATTTAAAAATGGCTGATTTGCAATACCTAAAATGGCTGATTTGCAATACCTAGATCACCTATGCCTTCTCCTCCCCCCCTTTGAAACAGGGTACGCAATTGGAACAAGAGCACCCGGTTTCAAGGTAGTATAACATTGTAAAAAGATTTGATGGAAGCAGATAAGGCCTGTAAGATGTTAGCACCTATAACAGAAACATGAGTTACACCGGGACAGAAAAATCTACAAAACATCTACTAATATTTGAAATGTGATATCCCTTTAAGTGAATTCATTATTAGTCTGGTCCTGCCTGCAATATCTTTATCAAATTTCAGACAGGAGAAAAAAAAAAAACAGGAAAAAAACTAGCTGCTCAAAATTCTCCCCCCTCCCTTGGACAAGAAGGATGAAACATTATTACGTACTATTACATCATATAGCTCCACCCCTTCGATATTGGCACACTGCGTCCGTCTTCTCAACTCCATTTCAGCTTAACCGTCCACACGTCCACATCTCAACCAAGCAAAGTCCCATGCATGGGGTAGGACTTTTACCCCCAGTCAATTTCCACATCACACATTCCACCACAGCTTGAACACGGGTCACTAACTCACATCCATCCATGCGCTCAAGTCTGCTCCGTCACCCCCCCATTGAGGTGTACCAGTACATGCAGATGCACGGACAAAAAAAGTTTGACAAACATACATACATCAGCTGAAAAACATTGAGGTGAGTGCTATTATTTTTATAAAGTACATGATTCTATTGAGATGAGATTGTGAATGAGCGCTATTTATGACAAATTATGTGAAAAAGTTTGCTGAGTGACTGAGATATTCTATATTTCTTATCTACTGAAGCTATTATATGCTGTATTAAACACTGAAGTATTTAGTTTCTGTGACCCTGAATTTGGAGTGAGTTCTGAAAGCCCCCACCCTTTTTTAAAACAAATCTCTTATCTCTCCGCGACTATGAAACACAAACTGAAATAATTTTGAGCTCAAACTATTGAAAAAACATTTTGAAATCATAATTAACACATATGCTGGGACCCTGCAACATTCATTTTCAACCCCTGTATAAGTAAGAATATACATTAGAAATTACTATATTTCCCTGCCTACTAAGACAGTATAACTAATTAAATTCATTTCAATTCATTGCAAGCAAGCCAAGATATTAACCAAGGATGTTATTTGTATTTTCTCTCTCGCTGTTATCTTCCTGACCTTGGAAGGCTACACAGAGTCGCAGCTATATGTCAACAACCTCTTCTCCCCTAAGAGCAAGCTGTTAACTATTTGCACATACAGTATATAAATATACACATATATATCCACCTAGTATGGATTATACATATTATCTATTATCTATCTTGTATTATACACATTTTCTTCCCTTCTTTGCCAACCAATCACGTGCATTATACTTCTCTCCCCTACCTAACTGCCAATATAACCTTCAATAGACACTCTCCTGACGCCCTCTTGATCACTTACTGTACTTTTCAACATTTCACTTACGGACACTTTCTTAAACAAATAATGTGTATATACGTAACTTTCTCTGACTGTCTCTCTCTCTTTCCTTCTAGCAAACCTTGGTCTTCCAAGGCACCTCTGGGTCCTAAAGACCTCCTCCCAGACACCATTTTGTAATCTACCGTGCGGGTCGGTGTCACACATTTTCATTAGAGTTTTCTTACATTTTACAGATTCATCCACACGGCGGCAGCCCTTGAGGGGCTCTGTCTTCTTTAATAAGGTCTTACGCATATTACAACAACAACAATAATAATAATAACACGCTCCATAGAGTGAATCCTTCTGACCCGAATTGTCAGCCCCTTATATATGGCAATACAACCGAAGGCATCTTCTTCTTATGGAACCAGTCCCAAAGAGTACATCCCTCTCCTCAGCTAAACCATCAACAACTAAACTACACTAAAACGGAGGGTTCCTTCGTCAATGGGACCTGTCTTACAGAGTGCTTCCCTCTCCTCTAAACCATTAACGACTAAATAAACTCGAACGGAGGGTTCCTTCGTCTGTGAGACCAAATGAAAAGTAAGAGGAAAAAAATTCTGCAGATACAACAAACAATCTAACAATCTCCACTATCGCTAAAACACTACGGACTTCAACAACAAATAAACTACAGACTAGTTTCTGGGTGAGCGATTGGTGCGCATATCACGGTCAGTGGTCCATGACGGCAAACCCGGAGCCCACACAAGTTACCGTGTAGAACTCTTAACCCAACCCATCCGGTCACAAACCACAGATAGTCAGTCCTGCTGCAAGACTCGCAGTGTAAAACACAACATAAATATATGTTTGTCTTACCTGGAGTTCTAAGTGAGTTGATCAGGCTCGGTTTGCAGTAGGACGGTTTCTCAGTAGCGTGGATCCGGGTGGAATGCGCTGTAAGCTCCGATTTTACCGCCCCAGTTGGTTGCGCCATTTATGAGGGTTAAAAATTCTAAGTGCAACACCAATCGGCCCACCCCACTTCCCCGTTGCCGGCCGTAAGAAGAGACACCACACACAGGAGTCTGGTCTAGCTCCTCACACGGGAGAAAAAACTGCGCACTTTATTACAGATTACATGAGATCTTATACCCTCTGCCCTCTCACCACTAGGGGGTGATGGGCTCATAACCATATATGGGCAGTCCGGATTTGCGGACTGAGACAGTGAAAATCATATAACAGTCATGTACATTTGAACATCTTGATATCTTGTTCCAGCGCTTCTGGGAAATCGGCCAAGTACATGCGGCCGTATCTGGTTCCTAGAACATCTCTCTCTGCCTTGAGATATCTGATGTAAGGTGACATTTAAGTTTTTTTTTCTCATTTGGAATTGAATAAAACTTGCATATAGGTATAAAAGCATAAAAAACACATATGGCAATATATATATATACCCTCACAGAAAGCCCATAGGAAAGGAGGAGGAGCTGTCAACGGGCATTCTAAGCTGAATGTGCCTGCTCTCGTCAGATCGCGGCCGCCAGCCAGCTTGAGGCCTGGCAAGTACCAGTATGGGTGACCGGCTGGGAATCCCAGGTCCCGTTGACTTTTAAGGCCGTGAGTAGGTTTCTTTCCTTTTCGGAGGTGCGTTCGCACTGCAGAAAGCCCATAGGAAAGGAGGAGGAGCTGTCAACGGGCATTCTAAGCTGAATGTGCCTGCTCTCGTCAGATCGCGGCCGCCAGCCAGCTTGAGGCCTGGCAAGTACCAGTATGGGTGACCGGCTGGGAATCCCAGGTCCCGTTGACTTTTAAGGCCGTGAGTAGGTTGCTTTCCTTTTCGGAGGTGCGTTCGCACTGCAGAAAGCCCATAGGAAAGGAGGAGGAGCTGTCAACGGGCATTCTAAGCTGAATGTACCTGCTCTCGTCAGATCGCGGCCGCCAGCCAGCTTGAGGCCTGGCAAGTACCAGTATGGGTGACCGGCTGGGAATCCCAGGTCCCATTGACTTTTAAGGCCGTGAGTAGGTTTCTTTCCGTTTCGGAGGTGCGTTCGCACTGCAGAAAGCCCATAGGAAAGGAGGAGGAGCTGTCAACGGGCATTCTAAGCTGAATGTGCCTGCTCTCGTCAGATCGCGGCCGCCAGCCAGCTTGAGGCCTGGCAAGTACCCGTATGGGTGACCGGCTGGGAATCCCAGGTCCTGTTGACTTTTAAGGCCGTGAGTAGGTTTCTTTCCTTTTCGGAGGTGCGTTCGCACTGCAGAAAGCCCATAGGAAAGGAGGAGGAGCTGTCAACGGGCATTCTAAGCTGAATGTGCCTGCTCTCGTCAGATCGCGGCCGCCAGCCAGCTTGAGGCCTGGCAAGTACCAGTATGGGTGACCGGCTGGGAATCCCAGGTCCCGCTGACTTTTAAGGCCGTGAGTAGGTTGCTTTCCTTTTCGGAGGTGCGTTCGCACTGCAGAAAGCCCATAGGAAAGGAGGAGGAGCTGTCAACGGGCATTCTAAGCTGAATGTGCCTGCTCTCGTCAGATCGCGGCCGCCAGCCAGCTTGAGGCCTGGCAAGTACCAGTATGGGTGACTGGCTGGGAATCCCAGGTCCCGTTGACTTTTAAGGCCGTGAGTAGGTTTCTTTCTGTTTCGGAGGTGCGTTCGCACTGCAGAAAGCCCATAGGAAAGGAGGAGGAGCTGTCAACTGGCATTCTAAGCTGAATGTGCCTGCTCTCGTCAGATCGCGGCCGCCAGCCAGCTTGAGGCCTGGCAAGTACCAGTATGGGTGACCGGCTGGGAATCCCAGGTCCCGTTGACTTTTAAGGCCGTGAGTAGGTTTCTTTCCTTTTCGGAGGTGCGTTCGCACTGCAGAAAGCCCATAGGAAAGGAGGAGGAGCTGTCAACGGGCATTCTAAGCTGAATGTGCCTGCTCTCGTCAGATCGCGGCCGCCAGCCAGCTTGAGGCCTGGCAAGTACCAGTATAGGTGACCGGCTGGGAATCCCAGGTCCCGTTGACTTTTAAGGCCGTGAGTAGGTTTCTTTCCGTTTCGGAGGTGCGTTCGCACTGCAGAAAGCCCATAGGAAAGGAGGAGGAGCTGTCAACGGGCATTCTAAGCTGAATGTGCCTGCTCTCGTCAGATCGCGGCCGCCAGCCAGCTTGAGGCCTGGCAAGTACCAGTATGGGTGACCGGCTGGGAATCCCAGGTCCCGTTGACTTTTAAGGCCGTGAGTAGGTTGCTTTCCTTTTCGGAGGTGCGTTCGCACTGCAGAAAGCCCATAGGAAAGGAGGAGGAGCTGTCAACGGGCATTCTAAGCTGAATGTGCCTGCTCTTGTCAGATCGCGGCCGCCAGCCAGCTTGAGGCCTGGCAAGTACCAGTATGGGTGACCGGCTGGGAATCCCAGGTCCCGTTGACTTTTAAGGCCGTGAGTAGGTTGCTTTCCTTTTCGGAGGTGCGTTCGCACTGCAGAAAGCCCATAGGAAAGGAGGAGGAGCTGTCAACGGGCATTCTAAGCTGAATGTACCTGCTCTCGTCAGATCGTGGCCGCCAGCCAGCTTGAGGCCTGGCAAGTACCAGTATGGGTGACCGGCTGGGAATCCCAGGTCCCATTGACTTTTAAGGCCGTGAGTAGGTATCTTTCCGTTTCGGATGTGCGTTCGCACTGCAGAAAGCCCATAGGAAAGGAGGAGGAGCTGTCAACGGGCATTCTAAGCTGAATGTGCCTGCTCTCGTCAGATCGCGGCCGCCAGCCAGCTTGAGGCCTGGCAAGTACCAGTATGGGTGACCGGCTGGGAATCCCAGGTCCCGTTGACTTTTAAGGCCGTGAGTAGGTTTCTTTCCTTTTCGGAGGTGCGTTCGCACTGCAGAAAGCCCATAGGAAAGGAGGAGGAGCTGTCAACGGGCATTCTAAGCTGAATGTGCCTGCTCTCGTCAGATCGCGGCCGCCAGCCAGCTTGAGGCCTGGCAAGTACCAGTATGGGTGACCGGCTGGGAATCCCAGGTCCCGCTGACTTTTAAGGCCGTGAGTAGGTTGCTTTCCTTTTCGGAGGTGCGTTCGCACTGCAGAAAGCCCATAGGAAAGGAGGAGGAGCTGTCAACGGGCATTCTAAGCTGAATGTGCCTGCTCTCGTCAGATCGCGGCCGCCAGCCAGCTTGAGGCCTGGCAAGTACCAGTATGGGTGACCGGCTGGGAATCCCAGGTCCCGTTGACTTTTAAGGCCGTGAGTAGGTTTCTTTCCGTTTCGGAGGTGCGTTCGCACTGCAGAAAGCCCATAGGAAAGGAGGAGGAGCTGTCAACGGGCATTCTAAGCTGAATGTGCCTGCTCTCGTCAGATCGCGGCCGCCAGCCAGCTTGAGGCCTGGCAAGTACCAGTGTGGGTGACCGGCTGGGAATCCCAGGTCCCGTTGACTTTTAAGGCCGTGAGTAGGTTTCTTTCCGTTTCGGAGGTGCGTTCGCACTGCAGAAAGCCCATAGGAAAGGAGGAGGAGCTGTCAACGGGCATTCTAAGCTGAATGTGCCTGCTCTCGTCAGATCGCGGCCGCCAGCCAGCTTGAGGCCTGGCAAGTACCAGTATGGGTGACCGGCTGGGAATCCCAGGTCCCGCTGACTTTTAAGGCCGTGAGTAGGTTGCTTTCCTTTTCGGAGGTGCGTTCGCACTGCAGAAAGCCCATAGGAAAGGAGGAGGAGCTGTCAACGGGCATTCTAAGCTGAATGTGCCTGCTCTCGTCAGATCGCGGCCGCCAGCCAGCTTGAGGCCTGGCAAGTACCAGTATGGGTGACCGGCTGGGAATCCCAGGTCCCGTTGACTTTTAAGGCCGTGAGTAGGTTTCTTTCCGTTTCGGAGGTGCGTTCGCACTGCAGAAAGCCCATAGGAAAGGAGGAGGAGCTGTCAACGGGCATTCTAAGCTGAATGTGCCTGCTCTCGTCAGATCGCGGCCGCCAGCCAGCTTGAGGCCTGGCAAGTACCAGTGTGGGTGACCGGCTGGGAATCCCAGGTCCCGTTGACTTTTAAGGCCGTGAGTAGGTTTCTTTCCGTTTCGGAGGTGCGTTCGCACTGCAGAAAGCCCATAGGAAAGGAGGAGGAGCTGTCAACGGGCATTCTAAGCTGAATGTGCCTGCTCTCGTCAGATCGCGGCCGCCAGCCAGCTTGAGGCCTGGCAAGTACCAGTATGGGTGACCGGCTGGGAATCCCAGGTCCCGTTGACTTTTAAGGCCGTGAGTAGGTTTCTTTCCTTTTCGGAGGTGCGTTCGCACTGCAGAAAGCCCATAGGAAAGGAGGAGGAGCTGTCAACGGGCGTTCTAAGCTGAATGTGCCTGCTCTCGTCAGATCGCGGCCGCCAGCCAGCTTGAGGCCTGGCAAGTACCAGTATGGGTGACCGGCTGGGAATCCCAGGTCCCGTTGACTTTTAAGGCCGTGAGTAGGTTGCTTTCCTTTTCGGAGGTGCGTTCGCACTGCAGAAAGCCCATAGGAAAGGAGGAGGAGCTGTCAACGGGCATTCTAAGCTGAATGTACCTGCTCTCGTCAGATCGCGGCCGCCAGCCAGCTTGAGGCCTGGCAAGTACCAGTATGGGTGACCGGCTGGGAATCCCAGGTCCCATTGACTTTTAAGGCCGTGAGTAGGTTTCTTTCCGTTTCGGAGGTGCGTTCGCACTGCAGAAAGCCCATAGGAAAGGAGGAGGAGCTGTCAACGGGCATTCTAAGCTGAATGTGCCTGCTCTCGTCAGATTGCGGCCGCCAGCCAGCTTGAGGCCTGGCAAGTACCAGTATGGGTGACCGGCTGGGAATCCCAGGTCCCGTTGACTTTTAAGGCCGTGAGTAGGTTTCTTTCCTTTTCGGAGGTGCGTTCGCACTGCAGAAAGCCCATAGGAAAGGAGGAGGAGCTGTCAACGGGCATTCTAAGCTGAATGTGCCTGCTCTCGTCAGATCGCGGCCGCCAGCCAGCTTGAGGCCTGGCAAGTACCAGTATGGGTGACCGGCTGGGAATCCCAGGTCCCGCTGACTTTTAAGGCCGTGAGTAGGTTGCTTTCCTTTTCGGAGGTGCGTTCGCACTGCAGAAAGCCCATAGGAAAGGAGGAGGAGCTGTCAACGGGCATTCTAAGCTGAATGTGCCTGCTCTCGTCAGATCGCGGCCGCCAGCCAGCTTGAGGCCTGGCAAGTACCAGTATGGGTGACTGGCTGGGAATCCCAGGTCCCGTTGACTTTTAAGGCCGTGAGTAGGTTTCTTTCTGTTTCGGAGGTGCGTTCGCACTGCAGAAAGCCCATAGGAAAGGAGGAGGAGCTGTCAACTGGCATTCTAAGCTGAATGTGCCTGCTCTCGTCAGATCGCGGCCGCCAGCCAGCTTGAGGCCTGGCAAGTACCAGTATGGGTGACCGGCTGGGAATCCCAGGTCCCGTTGACTTTTAAGGCCGTGAGTAGGTTTCTTTCCTTTTCGGAGGTGCGTTCGCACTGCAGAAAGCCCATAGGAAAGGAGGAGGAGCTGTCAACGGGCATTCTAAGCTGAATGTGCCTGCTCTCGTCAGATCGCGGCCGCCAGCCAGCTTGAGGCCTGGCAAGTACCAGTATAGGTGACCGGCTGGGAATCCCAGGTCCCGTTGACTTTTAAGGCCGTGAGTAGGTTTCTTTCCGTTTCGGAGGTGCGTTCGCACTGCAGAAAGCCCATAGGAAAGGAGGAGGAGCTGTCAACGGGCATTCTAAGCTGAATGTGCCTGCTCTCGTCAGATCGCGGCCGCCAGCCAGCTTGAGGCCTGGCAAGTACCAGTATGGGTGACCGGCTGGGAATCCCAGGTCCCGTTGACTTTTAAGGCCGTGAGTAGGTTGCTTTCCTTTTCGGAGGTGCGTTCGCACTGCAGAAAGCCCATAGGAAAGGAGGAGGAGCTGTCAACGGGCATTCTAAGCTGAATGTGCCTGCTCTTGTCAGATCGCGGCCGCCAGCCAGCTTGAGGCCTGGCAAGTACCAGTATGGGTGACCGGCTGGGAATCCCAGGTCCCGTTGACTTTTAAGGCCGTGAGTAGGTTGCTTTCCTTTTCGGAGGTGCGTTCGCACTGCAGAAAGCCCATAGGAAAGGAGGAGGAGCTGTCAACGGGCATTCTAAGCTGAATGTACCTGCTCTCGTCAGATCGTGGCCGCCAGCCAGCTTGAGGCCTGGCAAGTACCAGTATGGGTGACCGGCTGGGAATCCCAGGTCCCATTGACTTTTAAGGCCGTGAGTAGGTATCTTTCCGTTTCGGATGTGCGTTCGCACTGCAGAAAGCCCATAGGAAAGGAGGAGGAGCTGTCAACGGGCATTCTAAGCTGAATGTGCCTGCTCTCGTCAGATCGCGGCCGCCAGCCAGCTTGAGGCCTGGCAAGTACCAGTATGGGTGACCGGCTGGGAATCCCAGGTCCCGTTGACTTTTAAGGCCGTGAGTAGGTTTCTTTCCTTTTCGGAGGTGCGTTCGCACTGCAGAAAGCCCATAGGAAAGGAGGAGGAGCTGTCAACGGGCATTCTAAGCTGAATGTGCCTGCTCTCGTCAGATCGCGGCCGCCAGCCAGCTTGAGGCCTGGCAAGTACCAGTATGGGTGACCGGCTGGGAATCCCAGGTCCCGCTGACTTTTAAGGCCGTGAGTAGGTTGCTTTCCTTTTCGGAGGTGCGTTCGCACTGCAGAAAGCCCATAGGAAAGGAGGAGGAGCTGTCAACGGGCATTCTAAGCTGAATGTGCCTGCTCTCGTCAGATCGCGGCCGCCAGCCAGCTTGAGGCCTGGCAAGTACCAGTATGGGTGACCGGCTGGGAATCCCAGGTCCCGTTGACTTTTAAGGCCGTGAGTAGGTTTCTTTCCGTTTCGGAGGTGCGTTCGCACTGCAGAAAGCCCATAGGAAAGGAGGAGGAGCTGTCAACGGGCATTCTAAGCTGAATGTGCCTGCTCTCGTCAGATCGCGGCCGCCAGCCAGCTTGAGGCCTGGCAAGTACCAGTGTGGGTGACCGGCTGGGAATCCCAGGTCCCGTTGACTTTTAAGGCCGTGAGTAGGTTTCTTTCCGTTTCGGAGGTGCGTTCGCACTGCAGAAAGCCCATAGGAAAGGAGGAGGAGCTGTCAACGGGCATTCTAAGCTGAATGTGCCTGCTCTCGTCAGATCGCGGCCGCCAGCCAGCTTGAGGCCTGGCAAGTACCAGTATGGGTGACCGGCTGGGAATCCCAGGTCCCGTTGACTTTTAAGGCCGTGAGTAGGTTTCTTTCCTTTTCGGAGGTGCGTTCGCACTGCAGAAAGCCCATAGGAAAGGAGGAGGAGCTGTCAACGGGCGTTCTAAGCTGAATGTGCCTGCTCTCGTCAGATCGCGGCCGCCAGCCAGCTTGAGGCCTGGCAAGTACCAGTATGGGTGACCGGCTGGGAATCCCAGGTCCCGTTGACTTTTAAGGCCGTGAGTAGGTTGCTTTCCTTTTCGGAGGTGCGTTCGCACTGCAGAAAGCCCATAGGAAAGGAGGAGGAGCTGTCAACGGGCATTCTAAGCTGAATGTACCTGCTCTCGTCAGATCGCGGCCGCCAGCCAGCTTGAGGCCTGGCAAGTACCAGTATGGGTGACCGGCTGGGAATCCCAGGTCCCATTGACTTTTAAGGCCGTGAGTAGGTTTCTTTCCGTTTCGGAGGTGCGTTCGCACTGCAGAAAGCCCATAGGAAAGGAGGAGGAGCTGTCAACGGGCATTCTAAGCTGAATGTGCCTGCTCTCGTCAGATTGCGGCCGCCAGCCAGCTTGAGGCCTGGCAAGTACCAGTATGGGTGACCGGCTGGGAATCCCAGGTCCCGTTGACTTTTAAGGCCGTGAGTAGGTTTCTTTCCTTTTCGGAGGTGCGTTCGCACTGCAGAAAGCCCATAGGAAAGGAGGAGGAGCTGTCAACGGGCATTCTAAGCTGAATGTGCCTGCTCTCGTCAGATCGCGGCCGCCAGCCAGCTTGAGGCCTGGCAAGTACCAGTATGGGTGACCGGCTGGGAATCCCAGGTCCCGCTGACTTTTAAGGCCGTGAGTAGGTTGCTTTCCTTTTCGGAGGTGCGTTCGCACTGCAGAAAGCCCATAGGAAAGGAGGAGGAGCTGTCAACGGGCATTCTAAGCTGAATGTGCCTGCTCTCGTCAGATCGCGGCCGCCAGCCAGCTTGAGGCCTGGCAAGTACCAGTATGGGTGACTGGCTGGGAATCCCAGGTCCCGTTGACTTTTAAGGCCGTGAGTAGGTTTCTTTCTGTTTCGGAGGTGCGTTCGCACTGCAGAAAGCCCATAGGAAAGGAGGAGGAGCTGTCAACTGGCATTCTAAGCTGAATGTGCCTGCTCTCGTCAGATCGCGGCCGCCAGCCAGCTTGAGGCCTGGCAAGTACCAGTATGGGTGACCGGCTGGGAATCCCAGGTCCCGTTGACTTTTAAGGCCGTGAGTAGGTTGCTTTCCTTTTCGGAGGTGCGTTCGCACTGCAGAAAGCCCATAGGAAAGGAGGAGGAGCTGTCAACGGGCATTCTAAGCTGAATGTGCCTGCTCTCGTCAGATCGTGGCCGCCAGCCAGCTTGAGGCCTGGCAAGTACCAGTATGGGTGACCGGCTGGGAATCCCAGGTCCCGTTGACTTTTAAGGCCGTGAGTAGGTTGCTTTCCTTTTCGGAGGTGCGTTCGCACTGCAGAAAGCCCATAGGAAAGGAGGAGGAGCTGTCAACGGGCATTCTAAGCTGAATGTACCTGCTCTCGTCAGATCGTGGCCGCCAGCCAGCTTGAGGCCTGGCAAGTACCAGTATGGGTGACCGGCTGGGAATCCCAGGTCCCATTGACTTTTAAGGCCGTGAGTAGGTTTCTTTCCGTTTCGGAGGTGCGTTCGCACTGCAGAAAGCCCATAGGAAAGGAGGAGGAGCTGTCAACGGGCATTCTAAGCTGAATGTGCCTGCTCTCGTCAGATCGCGGCCGCCAGCCAGCTTGAGGCCTGGCAAGTACCAGTATGGGTGACCGGCTGGGAATCCCAGGTCCCGTTGACTTTTAAGGCCGTGAGTAGGTTTCTTTCCTTTTCGGAGGTGCGTTCGCACTGCAGAAAGCCCATAGGAAAGGAGGAGGAGCTGTCAACGGGCATTCTTAGCTGAATGTGCCTGCTCTCGTCAGATCGCGGCCGCCAGCCAGCTTGAGGCCTGGCAAGTACCAGTATGGGTGACCGGCTGGGAATCCCAGGTCCCGTTGACTTTTAAGGCCGTGAGTAGGTTGCTTTCCTTTTCGGAGGTGCGTTCGCACTGCAGAAAGCCCATAGGAAAGGAGGAGGAGCTGTCAACGGGCATTCTAAGCTGAATGTGCCTGCTCTCGTCAGATCGCGGCCGCCAGCCAGCTTGAGGCCTGGCAAGTACCAGTATGGGTGACCGGCTGGGAATCCCAGGTCCCGTTGACTTTTAAGGCCGTGAGTAGGTTTCTTTCCTTTTCGGAAGTGCGTTCGCACTGCAGAAAGCCCATAGGAAAGGAGGAGGAGCTGTCAACGGGCATTCTAAGCTGAATGTGCCTGCTCTCGTCAGATCGCGGCCGCCAGCCAGCTTGAGGCCTGGCAAGTACCAGTATGGGTGACCGGCTGGGAATCCCAGGTCCAGTTGACTTTTAAGGCCGTGAGTAGGTTTCTTTCCTTTTCGGAGGTGCGTTCGCACTGCAGAAAGCCCATAGGAAAGGAGGAGGAGCTGTCAACGGGCAATCTAAGCTGAATGTGCCTGCTCTCGTCAGATCGCGGCCGCCAGCCAGCTTGAGGCCTGGCAAGTACCAGTATGGGTGACCGGCTGGGAATCCCAGGTCCCGTTGACTTTTAAGGCCGTGAGTAGGTTTCTTTCCTTTTCGGAAGTGCGTTCGCACTGCAGAAAGCCCATAGGAAAGGAGGAGGAGCTATCAACGGGCATTCTAAGCTGAATGTGCCTGCTCTCGTCAGATCGCGGCCGCCAGCCAGCTTGAGGCCTGGCAAGTACCAGTATGGGTGACCGGCTGGGAATCCCAGGTCCCGTTGACTTTTAAGGCCGTGAGTAGGTTGCTTTCCTTTTCGGAGGTGCGTTCGCACTGCAGAAAGCCCATAGGAAAGGAGGAGGAGCTGTCAACGGGCATTCTAAGCTGAATGTGCCTGCTCTCGTCAGATCGCGGCCGCCAGCCAGCTTGAGGCCTGGCAAGTACCAGTATGGGTGACCGGCTGGGAATCCCAGGTCCCGTTGACTTTTAAGGCCGTGAGTAGGTTTCTTTCTGTTTCGGAGGTGCGTTCGCACTGCAGAAAGCCCATAGGAAAGGAGGAGGAGCTGTCAACGGGCATTCTAAGCTGAATGTGCCTGCTCTCGTCAGATCGCGGCCGCCAGCCAGCTTGAGGCCTGGCAAGTACCAGAATGGGTGACCGGCTGGGAATCACAGGTCCCGTTGACTTTTAAGGCCGTGAGTAGGTTGCTTTCCTTTTCGGAGGTGCGTTCGCACTGCAGAAAGCCCATAGGAAAGGAGGAGGAGCTGTCAACGGGCATTCTAAGCTGAATGTGCCTGCTCTCGTCAGATCGCGGCCGCCAGCCAGCTTGAGGCCTGGCAAGTACCAGTATGGGTGACCGGCTGGGAATCCCAGGTCCCGTTGACTTTTAAGGCCGTGAGTAGGTTTCTTTCCTTTTCGGAGGTGCGTTCGCACTGCAGAAAGCCCATAGGAAAGGAGGAGGAGCTGTCAACGGGCATTCTAAGCTGAATGTGCCTGCTCTCGTCAGATCGCGGCCGCCAGCCAGCTTGAGGCCTGGCAAGTACCAGTATGGGTGACCGGCTGGGAATCCCAGGTCCCGTTGACTTTTAAGGCCGTGAGTAGGTTGCTTTCCTTTTCGGAGGTGCGTTCGCACTGCAGAAAGCCCATAGGAAAGGAGGAGGAGCTGTCAACGGGCATTCTAAGCTGAATGTACCTGCTCTCGTCAGATCGCGGCCGCCAGCCAGCTTGAGGCCTGGCAAGTACCAGTATGGGTGACCGGCTGGGAATCCCAGGTCCCATTGACTTTTAAGGCCGTGAGTAGGTTTCTTTCCGTTTCGGAGGTGCGTTCGCACTGCAGAAAGCCCATAGGAAAGGAGGAGGAGCTGTCAACGGGCATTCTAAGCTGAATGTGCCTGCTCTCGTCAGATTGCGGCCGCCAGCCAGCTTGAGGCCTGGCAAGTACCAGTATGGGTGACCGGCTGGGAATCCCAGGTCCCGTTGACTTTTAAGGCCGTGAGTAGGTTTCTTTCCTTTTCGGAGGTGCGTTCGCACTGCAGAAAGCCCATAGGAAAGGAGGAGGAGCTGTCAACGGGCATTCTAAGCTGAATGTGCCTGCTCTCGTCAGATCGCGGCCGCCAGCCAGCTTGAGGCCTGGCAAGTACCAGTATGGGTGACCGGCTGGGAATCCCAGGTCCCGTTGACTTTTATGGCCGTGAGTAGGTTGCTTTCCTTTTCGGAGGTGCGTTCGCACTGCAGAAAGCCCATAGGAAAGGAGGAGGAGCTGTCAACGGGCATTCTAAGCTGAATGTGCCTGCTCTCGTCAGATCGCGGCCGCCAGCCAGCTTGAGGCCTGGCAAGTACCAGTATGGGTGACCGGCTGGGAATCCCAGGTCCCGTTGACTTTTAAGGCCGTGAGTAGGTTTCTTTCCTTTTCGGAAGTGCGTTCGCACTGCAGAAAGCCCATAGGAAAGGAGGAGGAGCTGTCAACGGGCATTCTAAGCTGAATGTGCCTGCTCTTGTCAGATCGCGGCCGCCAGCCAGCTTGAGGCCTGGCAAGTACCAGTATGGGTGACCGGCTGGGAATCCCAGGTCCCGTTGACTTTTAAGGCCGTGAGTAGGTTTCTTTCCTTTTCGGAGGTGCGTTCGCACTGCAGAAAGCCCATAGGAAAGGAGGAGGAGCTGTCAACGGGCATTCTAAGCTGAATGTGCCTGCTCTCGTCAGATCGTGGCCGCCAGCCAGCTTGAGGCCTGGCAAGTACCAGTATGGGTGACCGGCTGGGAATCCCAGGTCCCGTTGACTTTTAAGGCCGTGAGTAGGTTTCTTTCCGTTTCGGAGGTGCGTTCGCACTGCAGAAAGCCCATAGGAAAGGAGGAGGAGCTGTCAACGGGCATTCTAAGCTGAATGTGCCTGCTCTCGTCAGATCGCGGCCGCCAGCCAGCTTGAGGCCTGGCAAGTACCAGTATGGGTGACCGGCTGGGAATCCCAGGTCCAGTTGACTTTTAAGGCCGTGAGTAGGTTTCTTTCCTTTTCGGAGGTGCGTTCGCACTGCAGAAAGCCCATAGGAAAGGAGGAGGAGCTGTCAACGGGCAATCTAAGCTGAATGTGCCTGCTCTCGTCAGATCGCGGCCGCCAGCCAGCTTGAGGCCTGGCAAGTACCAGTATGGGTGACCGGCTGGGAATCCCAGGTCCCGTTGACTTTTAAGGCCGTGAGTAGGTTTCTTTCCTTTTCGGAAGTGCGTTCGCACTGCAGAAAGCCCATAGGAAAGGAGGAGGAGCTATCAACGGGCATTCTAAGCTGAATGTGCCTGCTCTCGTCAGATCGCGGCCGCCAGCCAGCTTGAGGCCTGGCAAGTACCAGTATGGGTGACCGGCTGGGAATCCCAGGTCCCGTTGACTTTTAAGGCCGTGAGTAGGTTGCTTTCCTTTTCGGAGGTGCGTTCGCACTGCAGAAAGCCCATAGGAAAGGAGGAGGAGCTGTCAACGGGCATTCTAAGCTGAATGTGCCTGCTCTCGTCAGATCGCGGCCGCCAGCCAGCTTGAGGCCTGGCAAGTACCAGTATGGGTGACCGGCTGGGAATCCCAGGTCCCGTTGACTTTTAAGGCCGTGAGTAGGTTTCTTTCTGTTTCGGAGGTGCGTTCGCACTGCAGAAAGCCCATAGGAAAGGAGGAGGAGCTGTCAACGGGCATTCTAAGCTGAATGTGCCTGCTCTCGTCAGATCGCGGCCGCCAGCCAGCTTGAGGCCTGGCAAGTACCAGTATGGGTGACCGGCTGGGAATCCCAGGTCCCGTTGACTTTTAAGGCCGTGAGTAGGTTGCTTTCCTTTTCGGAGGTGCGTTCGCACTGCAGAAAGCCCATAGGAAAGGAGGAGGAGCTGTCAACGGGCATTCTAAGCTGAATGTGCCTGCTCTCGTCAGATCGCGGCCGCCAGCCAGCTTGAGGCCTGGCAAGTACCAGTATGGGTGACCGGCTGGGAATCCCAGGTCCCGTTGACTTTTAAGGCCGTGAGTAGGTTTCTTTCCTTTTCGGAGGTGCGTTCGCACTGCAGAAAGCCCATAGGAAAGGAGGAGGAGCTGTCAACGGGCATTCTAAGCTGAATGTGCCTGCTCTCGTCAGATCGCGGCCGCCAGCCAGCTTGAGGCCTGGCAAGTACCAGTATGGGTGACCGGCTGGGAATCCCAGGTCCCGTTGACTTTTAAGGCCGTGAGTAGGTTGCTTTCCTTTTCGGAGGTGCGTTCGCACTGCAGAAAGCCCATAGGAAAGGAGGAGGAGCTGTCAACGGGCATTCTAAGCTGAATGTACCTGCTCTCGTCAGATCGCGGCCGCCAGCCAGCTTGAGGCCTGGCAAGTACCAGTATGGGTGACCGGCTGGGAATCCCAGGTCCCATTGACTTTTAAGGCCGTGAGTAGGTTTCTTTCCGTTTCGGAGGTGCGTTCGCACTGCAGAAAGCCCATAGGAAAGGAGGAGGAGCTGTCAACGGGCATTCTAAGCTGAATGTGCCTGCTCTCGTCAGATTGCGGCCGCCAGCCAGCTTGAGGCCTGGCAAGTACCAGTATGGGTGACCGGCTGGGAATCCCAGGTCCCGTTGACTTTTAAGGCCGTGAGTAGGTTTCTTTCCTTTTCGGAGGTGCGTTCGCACTGCAGAAAGCCCATAGGAAAGGAGGAGGAGCTGTCAACGGGCATTCTAAGCTGAATGTGCCTGCTCTCGTCAGATCGCGGCCGCCAGCCAGCTTGAGGCCTGGCAAGTACCAGTATGGGTGACCGGCTGGGAATCCCAGGTCCCGTTGACTTTTATGGCCGTGAGTAGGTTGCTTTCCTTTTCGGAGGTGCGTTCGCACTGCAGAAAGCCCATAGGAAAGGAGGAGGAGCTGTCAACGGGCATTCTAAGCTGAATGTGCCTGCTCTCGTCAGATCGCGGCCGCCAGCCAGCTTGAGGCCTGGCAAGTACCAGTATGGGTGACCGGCTGGGAATCCCAGGTCCCGTTGACTTTTAAGGCCGTGAGTAGGTTTCTTTCCTTTTCGGAAGTGCGTTCGCACTGCAGAAAGCCCATAGGAAAGGAGGAGGAGCTGTCAACGGGCATTCTAAGCTGAATGTGCCTGCTCTTGTCAGATCGCGGCCGCCAGCCAGCTTGAGGCCTGGCAAGTACCAGTATGGGTGACCGGCTGGGAATCCCAGGTCCCGTTGACTTTTAAGGCCGTGAGTAGGTTTCTTTCCTTTTCGGAGGTGCGTTCGCACTGCAGAAAGCCCATAGGAAAGGAGGAGGAGCTGTCAACGGGCATTCTAAGCTGAATGTGCCTGCTCTCGTCAGATCGTGGCCGCCAGCCAGCTTGAGGCCTGGCAAGTACCAGTATGGGTGACCGGCTGGGAATCCCAGGTCCCGTTGACTTTTAAGGCCGTGAGTAGGTTTCTTTCCGTTTCGGAGGTGCGTTCGCACTGCAGAAAGCCCATAGGAAAGGAGGAGGAGCTGTCAACGGGCATTCTAAGCTGAATGTGCCTGCTCTCGTCAGATCGCGGCCGCCAGCCAGCTTGAGGCCTGGCAAGTACCAGTATGGGTGACCGGCTGGGAATCCCAGGTCCCGTTGACTTTTAAGGCCGTGAGTAGGTTTCTTTCCTTTTCGGAGGTGCGTTCGCACTGCAGAAAGCCCATAGGAAAGGAGGAGGAGCTGTCAACGGGCATTCTAAGCTGAATGTGCCTGCTCTCGTCAGATCGCGGCCGCCAGCCAGCTTGAGGCCTGGCAAGTACCAGTATGGGTGACCGGCTGGGAATCCCAGGTCCCGTTGACTTTTAAGGCCGTGAGTAGGTTGCTTTCCTTTTCGGAGGTGCGTTCGCACTGCAGAAAGCCCATAGGAAAGGAGGAGGAGCTGTCAACGGGCATTCTAAGCTGAATGTACCTGCTCTCGTCAGATCGCGGCCGCCAGCCAGCTTGAGGCCTGGCAAGTACCAGTGTGGGTGACCGGCTGGGAATCCCAGGTCCCGTTGACTTTTAAGGCCGTGAGTAGGTTTCTTTCCTTTTCGGAGGTGCGTTCGCACTGCAGAAAGCCCATAGGAAAGGAGGAGGAGCTGTCAACGGGCATTCTAAACTGAATGTGCCTGCTCTCGTCAGATCGCGGCCGCCAGCCAGCTTGAGGCCTGGCAAGTACCAGTATGGGTGACCGGCTGGGAATCCCAGGTCCCGTTGACTTTTAAGGCCGTGAGTAGGTTGCTTTCCTTTTCGGAGGTGCGTTCGCACTGCAGAAAGCCCATAGGAAAGGAGGAGGAGCTGTCAACGGGCATTCTAAGCTGAATGTGCCTGCTCTCGTCAGATCGCGGCCGCCAGCCAGCTTGAGGCCTGGCAAGTACCAGTATGGGTGACCGGCTGGGAATCCCAGGTCCCGTTGACTTTTAAGGCCGTGAGTAGGTTTCTTTCCTTTTCGGAGGTGCGTTCGCACTGCAGAAAGCCCATAGGAAAGGAGGAGGAGCTGTCAACGGGCATTCTAAGCTGAATGTGCCTGCTCTCGTCAGATCGCGGCCGCCAGCCAGCTTGAGGCCTGGCAAGTACCAGTATGGGTGACCGGCTGGGAATCCCAGGTCCAGTTGACTTTTAAGGCCGTGAGTAGGTTGCTTTCCTTTTCGGAGGTGCGTTCGCACTGCAGAAAGCCCATAGGAAAGGAGGAGGAGCTGTCAACGGGCATTCTAAGCTGAATGTGCCTGCTCTCGTCAGATCGCGGCCGCCAGCCAGCTTGAGGCCTGGCAAGTACCAGTATGGGTGACCGGCTGGGAATCCCAGGTCCCGTTGACTTTTAAGGCCGTGAGTAGGTTTCTTTCCGTTTCGGAGGTGCGTTCGCACTGCAGAAAGCCCATAGGAAAGGAGGAGGAGCTGTCAACGGGCATTCTAAGCTGAATGTGCCTGCTCTCGTCAGATCGCGGCCGCCAGCCAGCTTGAGGCCTGGCAAGTACCAGTATGGGTGACCGGCTGGGAATCCCAGGTCCCGTTGACTTTTAAGGCCGTGAGTAGGTTTCTTTCCTTTTCGGAGGTGCGTTCGCACTGCAGAAAGCCCATAGGAAAGGAGGAGGAGCTGTCAACGGGCATTCTTAGCTGAATGTGCCTGCTCTCGTCAGATCGCGGCCGCCAGCCAGCTTGAGGCCTGGCAAGTACCAGTATGGGTGACCGGCTGGGAATCCCAGGTCCCGTTGACTTTTAAGGCCGTGAGTAGGTTGCTTTCCTTTTCGGAGGTGCGTTCGCACTGCAGAAAGCCCATAGGAAAGGAGGAGGAGCTGTCAACGGGCATTCTAAGCTGAATGTGCCTGCTCTCGTCAGATCGCGGCCGCCAGCCAGCTTGAGGCCTGGCAAGTACCAGTATGGGTGACCGGCTGGGAATCCCAGGTCCCGTTGACTTTTAAGGCCGTGAGTAGGTTTCTTTCCTTTTCGGAAGTGCGTTCGCACTGCAGAAAGCCCATAGGAAAGGAGGAGGAGCTGTCAACGGGCATTCTAAGCTGAATGTGCCTGCTCTCGTCAGATCGCGGCCGCCAGCCAGCTTGAGGCCTGGCAAGTACCAGTATGGGTGACCGGCTGGGAATCCCAGGTCCAGTTGACTTTTAAGGCCGTGAGTAGGTTTCTTTCCTTTTCGGAGGTGCGTTCGCACTGCAGAAAGCCCATAGGAAAGGAGGAGGAGCTGTCAACGGGCAATCTAAGCTGAATGTGCCTGCTCTCGTCAGATCGCGGCCGCCAGCCAGCTTGAGGCCTGGCAAGTACCAGTATGGGTGACCGGCTGGGAATCCCAGGTCCCGTTGACTTTTAAGGCCGTGAGTAGGTTTCTTTCCTTTTCGGAAGTGCGTTCGCACTGCAGAAAGCCCATAGGAAAGGAGGAGGAGCTATCAACGGGCATTCTAAGCTGAATGTGCCTGCTCTCGTCAGATCGCGGCCGCCAGCCAGCTTGAGGCCTGGCAAGTACCAGTATGGGTGACCGGCTGGGAATCCCAGGTCCCGTTGACTTTTAAGGCCGTGAGTAGGTTGCTTTCCTTTTCGGAGGTGCGTTCGCACTGCAGAAAGCCCATAGGAAAGGAGGAGGAGCTGTCAACGGGCATTCTAAGCTGAATGTGCCTGCTCTCGTCAGATCGCGGCCGCCAGCCAGCTTGAGGCCTGGCAAGTACCAGTATGGGTGACCGGCTGGGAATCCCAGGTCCCGTTGACTTTTAAGGCCGTGAGTAGGTTTCTTTCTGTTTCGGAGGTGCGTTCGCACTGCAGAAAGCCCATAGGAAAGGAGGAGGAGCTGTCAACGGGCATTCTAAGCTGAATGTGCCTGCTCTCGTCAGATCGCGGCCGCCAGCCAGCTTGAGGCCTGGCAAGTACCAGAATGGGTGACCGGCTGGGAATCACAGGTCCCGTTGACTTTTAAGGCCGTGAGTAGGTTGCTTTCCTTTTCGGAGGTGCGTTCGCACTGCAGAAAGCCCATAGGAAAGGAGGAGGAGCTGTCAACGGGCATTCTAAGCTGAATGTGCCTGCTCTCGTCAGATCGCGGCCGCCAGCCAGCTTGAGGCCTGGCAAGTACCAGTATGGGTGACCGGCTGGGAATCCCAGGTCCCGTTGACTTTTAAGGCCGTGAGTAGGTTTCTTTCCTTTTCGGAGGTGCGTTCGCACTGCAGAAAGCCCATAGGAAAGGAGGAGGAGCTGTCAACGGGCATTCTAAGCTGAATGTGCCTGCTCTCGTCAGATCGCGGCCGCCAGCCAGCTTGAGGCCTGGCAAGTACCAGTATGGGTGACCGGCTGGGAATCCCAGGTCCCGTTGACTTTTAAGGCCGTGAGTAGGTTGCTTTCCTTTTCGGAGGTGCGTTCGCACTGCAGAAAGCCCATAGGAAAGGAGGAGGAGCTGTCAACGGGCATTCTAAGCTGAATGTACCTGCTCTCGTCAGATCGCGGCCGCCAGCCAGCTTGAGGCCTGGCAAGTACCAGTATGGGTGACCGGCTGGGAATCCCAGGTCCCATTGACTTTTAAGGCCGTGAGTAGGTTTCTTTCCGTTTCGGAGGTGCGTTCGCACTGCAGAAAGCCCATAGGAAAGGAGGAGGAGCTGTCAACGGGCATTCTAAGCTGAATGTGCCTGCTCTCGTCAGATTGCGGCCGCCAGCCAGCTTGAGGCCTGGCAAGTACCAGTATGGGTGACCGGCTGGGAATCCCAGGTCCCGTTGACTTTTAAGGCCGTGAGTAGGTTTCTTTCCTTTTCGGAGGTGCGTTCGCACTGCAGAAAGCCCATAGGAAAGGAGGAGGAGCTGTCAACGGGCATTCTAAGCTGAATGTGCCTGCTCTCGTCAGATCGCGGCCGCCAGCCAGCTTGAGGCCTGGCAAGTACCAGTATGGGTGACCGGCTGGGAATCCCAGGTCCCGTTGACTTTTATGGCCGTGAGTAGGTTGCTTTCCTTTTCGGAGGTGCGTTCGCACTGCAGAAAGCCCATAGGAAAGGAGGAGGAGCTGTCAACGGGCATTCTAAGCTGAATGTGCCTGCTCTCGTCAGATCGCGGCCGCCAGCCAGCTTGAGGCCTGGCAAGTACCAGTATGGGTGACCGGCTGGGAATCCCAGGTCCCGTTGACTTTTAAGGCCGTGAGTAGGTTTCTTTCCTTTTCGGAAGTGCGTTCGCACTGCAGAAAGCCCATAGGAAAGGAGGAGGAGCTGTCAACGGGCATTCTAAGCTGAATGTGCCTGCTCTTGTCAGATCGCGGCCGCCAGCCAGCTTGAGGCCTGGCAAGTACCAGTATGGGTGACCGGCTGGGAATCCCAGGTCCCGTTGACTTTTAAGGCCGTGAGTAGGTTTCTTTCCTTTTCGGAGGTGCGTTCGCACTGCAGAAAGCCCATAGGAAAGGAGGAGCAGCTGTCAACGGGCATTCTAAGCTGAATGTGCCTGCTCTCGTCAGATCGTGGCCGCCAGCCAGCTTGAGGCCTGGCAAGTACCAGTATGGGTGACCGGCTGGGAATCCCAGGTCCCGTTGACTTTTAAGGCCGTGAGTAGGTTTCTTTCCGTTTCGGAGGTGCGTTCGCACTGCAGAAAGCCCATAGGAAAGGAGGAGGAGCTGTCAACGGGCATTCTAAGCTGAATGTGCCTGCTCTCGTCAGATCGCGGCCGCCAGCCAGCTTGAGGCCTGGCAAGTACCAGTATGGGTGACCGGCTGGGAATCCCAGGTCCAGTTGACTTTTAAGGCCGTGAGTAGGTTTCTTTCCTTTTCGGAGGTGCGTTCGCACTGCAGAAAGCCCATAGGAAAGGAGGAGGAGCTGTCAACGGGCAATCTAAGCTGAATGTGCCTGCTCTCGTCAGATCGCGGCCGCCAGCCAGCTTGAGGCCTGGCAAGTACCAGTATGGGTGACCGGCTGGGAATCCCAGGTCCCGTTGACTTTTAAGGCCGTGAGTAGGTTTCTTTCCTTTTCGGAAGTGCGTTCGCACTGCAGAAAGCCCATAGGAAAGGAGGAGGAGCTATCAACGGGCATTCTAAGCTGAATGTGCCTGCTCTCGTCAGATCGCGGCCGCCAGCCAGCTTGAGGCCTGGCAAGTACCAGTATGGGTGACCGGCTGGGAATCCCAGGTCCCGTTGACTTTTAAGGCCGTGAGTAGGTTGCTTTCCTTTTCGGAGGTGC
Organism: Eleutherodactylus coqui; assembly: GCF_035609145.1. Lineage (NCBI taxonomy): Eukaryota > Metazoa > Chordata > Amphibia > Anura > Eleutherodactylidae > Eleutherodactylus > Eleutherodactylus coqui. The sequence continues at coordinate 92,116 of NW_027102227.1, read as the reverse complement.
GTTCGCACTGCAGAAAGCCCATAGGAAAGGAGGAGGAGCTGTCAACGGGCATTCTAAGCTGAATGTGCCTGCTCTCGTCAGATCGCGGCCGCCAGCCAGCTTGAGGCCTGGCAAGTACCAGTATGGGTGACCGGCTGGGAATCCCAGGTCCCGTTGACTTTTAAGGCCGTGAGTAGGTTTCTTTCTGTTTCGGAGGTGCGTTCGCACTGCAGAAAGCCCATAGGAAAGGAGGAGGAGCTGTCAACGGGCATTCTAAGCTGAATGTGCCTGCTCTCGTCAGATCGCGGCCGCCAGCCAGCTTGAGGCCTGGCAAGTACCAGTATGGGTGACCGGCTGGGAATCCCAGGTCCCGTTGACTTTTAAGGCCGTGAGTAGGTTGCTTTCCTTTTCGGAGGTGCGTTCGCACTGCAGAAAGCCCATAGGAAAGGAGGAGGAGCTGTCAACGGGCATTCTAAGCTGAATGTGCCTGCTCTCGTCAGATCGCGGCCGCCAGCCAGCTTGAGGCCTGGCAAGTACCAGTATGGGTGACCGGCTGGGAATCCCAGGTCCCGTTGACTTTTAAGGCCGTGAGTAGGTTTCTTTCCTTTTCGGAGGTGCGTTCGCACTGCAGAAAGCCCATAGGAAAGGAGGAGGAGCTGTCAACGGGCATTCTAAGCTGAATGTGCCTGCTCTCGTCAGATCGCGGCCGCCAGCCAGCTTGAGGCCTGGCAAGTACCAGTATGGGTGACCGGCTGGGAATCCCAGGTCCCGTTGACTTTTAAGGCCGTGAGTAGGTTGCTTTCCTTTTCGGAGGTGCGTTCGCACTGCAGAAAGCCCATAGGAAAGGAGGAGGAGCTGTCAACGGGCATTCTAAGCTGAATGTACCTGCTCTCGTCAGATCGCGGCCGCCAGCCAGCTTGAGGCCTGGCAAGTACCAGTATGGGTGACCGGCTGGGAATCCCAGGTCCCATTGACTTTTAAGGCCGTGAGTAGGTTTCTTTCCGTTTCGGAGGTGCGTTCGCACTGCAGAAAGCCCATAGGAAAGGAGGAGGAGCTGTCAACGGGCATTCTAAGCTGAATGTGCCTGCTCTCGTCAGATTGCGGCCGCCAGCCAGCTTGAGGCCTGGCAAGTACCAGTATTGGTGACCGGCTGGGAATCCCAGGTCCCGTTGACTTTTAAGGCCGTGAGTAGGTTTCTTTCCTTTTCGGAGGTGCGTTCGCACTGCAGAAAGCCCATAGGAAAGGAGGAGGAGCTGTCAACGGGCATTCTAAGCTGAATGTGCCTGCTCTCGTCAGATCGCGGCCGCCAGCCAGCTTGAGGCCTGGCAAGTACCAGTATGGGTGACCGGCTGGGAATCCCAGGTCCCGTTGACTTTTATGGCCGTGAGTAGGTTGCTTTCCTTTTCGGAGGTGCGTTCGCACTGCAGAAAGCCCATAGGAAAGGAGGAGGAGCTGTCAACGGGCATTCTAAGCTGAATGTGCCTGCTCTCGTCAGATCGCGGCCGCCAGCCAGCTTGAGGCCTGGCAAGTACCAGTATGGGTGACCGGCTGGGAATCCCAGGTCCCGTTGACTTTTAAGGCCGTGAGTAGGTTTCTTTCCTTTTCGGAAGTGCGTTCGCACTGCAGAAAGCCCATAGGAAAGGAGGAGGAGCTGTCAACGGGCATTCTAAGCTGAATGTGCCTGCTCTTGTCAGATCGCGGCCGCCAGCCAGCTTGAGGCCTGGCAAGTACCAGTATGGGTGACCGGCTGGGAATCCCAGGTCCCGTTGACTTTTAAGGCCGTGAGTAGGTTTCTTTCCTTTTCGGAGGTGCGTTCGCACTGCAGAAAGCCCATAGGAAAGGAGGAGGAGCTGTCAACGGGCATTCTAAGCTGAATGTGCCTGCTCTCGTCAGATCGTGGCCGCCAGCCAGCTTGAGGCCTGGCAAGTACCAGTATGGGTGACCGGCTGGGAATCCCAGGTCCCGTTGACTTTTAAGGCCGTGAGTAGGTTTCTTTCCGTTTCGGAGGTGCGTTCGCACTGCAGAAAGCCCATAGGAAAGGAGGAGGAGCTGTCAACGGGCATTCTAAGCTGAATGTGCCTGCTCTCGTCAGATCGCGGCCGCCAGCCAGCTTGAGGCCTGGCAAGTACCAGTATGGGTGACCGGCTGGGAATCCCAGGTCCCGTTGACTTTTAAGGCCGTGAGTAGGTTTCTTTCCTTTTCGGAGGTGCGTTCGCACTGCAGAAAGCCCATAGGAAAGGAGGAGGAGCTGTCAACGGGCATTCTAAGCTGAATGTGCCTGCTCTCGTCAGATCGCGGCCGCCAGCCAGCTTGAGGCCTGGCAAGTACCAGTATGGGTGACCGGCTGGGAATCCCAGGTCCCGTTGACTTTTAAGGCCGTGAGTAGGTTGCTTTCCTTTTCGGAGGTGCGTTCGCACTGCAGAAAGCCCATAGGAAAGGAGGAGGAGCTGTCAACGGGCATTCTAAGCTGAATGTACCTGCTCTCGTCAGATCGCGGCCGCCAGCCAGCTTGAGGCCTGGCAAGTACCAGTGTGGGTGACCGGCTGGGAATCCCAGGTCCCGTTGACTTTTAAGGCCGTGAGTAGGTTTCTTTCCTTTTCGGAGGTGCGTTCGCACTGCAGAAAGCCCATAGGAAAGGAGGAGGAGCTGTCAACGGGCATTCTAAACTGAATGTGCCTGCTCTCGTCAGATCGCGGCCGCCAGCCAGCTTGAGGCCTGGCAAGTACCAGTATGGGTGACCGGCTGGGAATCCCAGGTCCCGTTGACTTTTAAGGCCGTGAGTAGGTTGCTTTCCTTTTCGGAGGTGCGTTCGCACTGCAGAAAGCCCATAGGAAAGGAGGAGGAGCTGTCAACGGGCATTCTAAGCTGAATGTGCCTGCTCTCGTCAGATCGCGGCCGCCAGCCAGCTTGAGGCCTGGCAAGTACCAGTATGGGTGACCGGCTGGGAATCCCAGGTCCCGTTGACTTTTAAGGCCGTGAGTAGGTTTCTTTCCTTTTCGGAGGTGCGTTCGCACTGCAGAAAGCCCATAGGAAAGGAGGAGGAGCTGTCAACGGGCATTCTAAGCTGAATGTGCCTGCTCTCGTCAGATCGCGGCCGCCAGCCAGCTTGAGGCCTGGCAAGTACCAGTATGGGTGACCGGCTGGGAATCCCAGGTCCAGTTGACTTTTAAGGCCGTGAGTAGGTTGCTTTCCTTTTCGGAGGTGCGTTCGCACTGCAGAAAGCCCATAGGAAAGGAGGAGGAGCTGTCAACGGGCATTCTAAGCTGAATGTGCCTGCTCTCGTCAGATCGCGGCCGCCAGCCAGCTTGAGGCCTGGCAAGTACCAGTATGGGTGACCGGCTGGGAATCCCAGGTCCCGTTGACTTTTAAGGCCGTGAGTAGGTTGCTTTCCTTTTCGGAAGTGCGTTCGCACTGCAGAAAGCCCATAGGAAAGGAGGAGGAGCTGTCAACGGGCATTCTAAGCTGAATGTGCCTGCTCTCGTCAGATCGCGGCCGCCAGCCAGCTTGAGGCCTGGCAAGTACCAGTATGGGTGACCGGCTGGGAATCCCAGGTCCAGTTGACTTTTAAGGCCGTGAGTAGGTTTCTTTCCTTTTCGGAGGTGCGTTCGCACTGCAGAAAGCCCATAGGAAAGGAGGAGGAGCTGTTAACGGGCAATCTAAGCTGAATGTGCCTGCTCTTGTCAGATCGCGGCCGCCAGCCAGCTTGAGGCCTGGCAAGTACCAGTATGGGTGACCGGCTGGGAATCCCAGGTCCCGTTGACTTTTAAGGCCGTGAGTAGGTTTCTTTCCTTTTCGGAAGTGCGTTCGCACTGCAGAAAGCCCATAGGAAAGGAGGAGGAGCTATCAACGGGCATTCTAAGCTGAATGTGCCTGCTCCCGTCAGATCGCGGCCGCCAGCCAGCTTGAGGCCTGGCAAGTACCAGTATGGGTGACCGGCTGGGAATCCCAGGTCCCGTTGACTTTTAAGGCCGTGAGTAGGTTTCTTTCCTTTTCGGAGGTGCGTTCGCACTGCAGAAAGCCCATAGGAAAGGAGGAGGAGCTGTCAACGGGCATTCTAAGCTGAATGTGCCTGCTCTCGTCAGATCGCGGCCGCCAGCCAGCTTGAGGCCTGGCAAGTACCAGTATGGGTGACCGGCTGGGAATCCCAGGTCCCGTTGACTTTTAAGGCCGTGAGTAGGTTTCTTTCCGTTTCGGAGGTGCGTTCGCACTGCAGAAAGCCCATAGGAAAGGAGGAGGAGCTGTCAACGGGCATTCTAAGCTGAATGTGCCTGCTCTCGTCAGATCGCGGCCGCCAGCCAGCTTGAGGCCTGGCAAGTACCAGTATGGGTGACCGGCTGGGAATCCCAGGTCCCGTTGACTTTTAAGGCCGTGAGTAGGTTGCTTTCCTTTTCGGAGGTGCGTTCGCACTGCAGAAAGCCCATAGGAAAGGAGGAGGAGCTGTCAACGGGCATTCTAAGCTGAATGTGCCTGCTCTCGTCAGATCGCGGCCGCCAGCCAGCTTGAGGCCTGGCAAGTACCAGTATGGGTGACCGGCTGGGAATCCCAGGTCCCGTTGACTTTTAAGGCCGTGAGTAGGTTTCTTTCCTTTTCGGAGGTGCGTTCGCACTGCAGAAAGCCCATAGGAAAGGAGGAGGAGCTGTCAACGGGCATTCTAAGCTGAATGTGCCTGCTCTCGTCAGATCGCGGCCGCCAGCCAGCTTGAGGCCTGGCAAGTACCAGTATGGGTGACCGGCTGGGAATCCCAGGTCCCGTTGACTTTTAAGGCCGTGAGTAGGTTTCTTTCCTTTTCGGAGGTGCGTTCGCACTGCAGAAAGCCCATAGGAAAGGAGGAGGAGCTGTCAACGGGCATTCTAAGCTGAATGTGCCTGCTCTTGTCAGATCGCGGCCGCCAGCCAGCTTGAGGCCTGGCAAGTACCAGTATGGGTGACCGGCTGGGAATCCCAGGTCCCGTTGACTTTTAAGGCCGTGAGTAGGTTTCTTTCCTTTTCGGAGGTGCGTTCGCACTGCAGAAAGCCCATAGGAAAGGAGGAGGAGCTGTCAACGGGCATTCTAAGCTGAATGTGCCTGCTCTCGTCAGATCGCGGCCGCCAGCCAGCTTGAGGCCTGGCAAGTACCAGTATGGGTGACCGGCTGGGAATCCCAGGTCCCTTTGACTTTTATGGCCGTGAGTAGGTTGCTTTCCTTTTCGGAGGTGCGTTCGCACTGCAGAAAGCCCATAGGAAAGGAGGAGGAGCTGTCAACGGGCATTCTAAGCTGAATGTGCCTGCTCTCGTCAGATCGCGGCCGCCAGCCAGCTTGAGGCCTGGCAAGTACCAGTATGGGTGACCGGCTGGGAATCCCAGGTCCCGTTGACTTTTAAGGCCGTGAGTAGGTTTCTTTCCTTTTCGGAAGTGCGTTCGCACTGCAGAAAGCCCATAGGAAAGGAGGAGGAGCTGTCAACGGGCATTCTAAGCTGAATGTGCCTGCTCTCGTCAGATCGCGGCCGCCAGCCAGCTTGAGGCCTGGCAAGTACCAGTATGGGTGACCGGCTGGGAATCCCAGGTCCCATTGACTTTTAAGGCCGTGAGTAGGTTTCTTTCCGTTTCGGAGGTGCGTTCGCACTGCAGAAAGCCCATAGGAAAGGAGGAGGAGCTGTCAACGGGCATTCTAAGCTGAATGTGCCTGCTCTCGTCAGATTGCGGCCGCCAGCCAGCTTGAGGCCTGGCAAGTACCAGTATGGGTGACCGGCTGGGAATCCCAGGTCCCGTTGACTTTTAAGGCCGTGAGTAGGTTTCTTTCCTTTTCGGAGGTGCGTTCGCACTGCAGAAAGCCCATAGGAAAGGAGGAGGAGCTGTCAACGGGCATTCTAAGCTGAATGTGCCTGCTCTCGTCAGATCGCGGCCGCCAGCCAGCTTGAGGCCTGGCAAGTACCAGTATGGGTGACCGGCTGGGAATCCCAGGTCCCGTTGACTTTTAAGGCCGTGAGTAGGTTTCTTTCCTTTTCGGAAGTGCGTTCGCACTGCAGAAAGCCCATAGGAAAGGAGGAGGAGCTGTCAACGGGCATTCTAAGCTGAATGTGCCTGCTCTCGTCAGATCGCGGCCGCCAGCCAGCTTGAGGCCTGGCAAGTACCAGTATGGGTGACCGGCTGGGAATCCCAGGTCCCGTTGACTTTTAAGGCCGTGAGTAGGTTTCTTTCCTTTTCGGAGGTGCGTTCGCACTGCAGAAAGCCCATAGGAAAGGAGGAGGAGCTGTCAACGGGCATTCTAAGCTGAATGTGCCTGCTCTCGTCAGATCGCGGCCGCCAGCCAGCTTGAGGCCTGGCAAGTACCAGTATGGGTGACCGGCTGGGAATCCCAGGTCCCGTTGACTTTTAAGGCCGTGAGTAGGTTTCTTTCCGTTTCGGAGGTGCGTTCGCACTGCAGAAAGCCCATAGGAAAGGAGGAGGAGCTGTCAACGGGCATTCTAAGCTGAATGTGCCTGCTCTCGTCAGATCGCGGCCGCCAGCCAGCTTGAGGCCTGGCAAGTACCAGTATGGGTGACCGGCTGGGAATCCCAGGTCCCGTTGACTTTTAAGGCCGTGAGTAGGTTTCTTTCCTTTTCGGAGGTGCGTTCGCACTGCAGAAAGCCCATAGGAAAGGAGGAGGAGCTGTCAACGGGCATTCTAAGCTGATTGTGCCTGCTCTCGTCAGATCGCGGCCGCCAGCCAGCTTGAGGCCTGGCAAGTACCAGTATGGGTGACCGGCTGGGAATCCCAGGTCCCGTTGACTTTTAAGGCCGTGAGTAGGTTGCTTTCCTTTTCGGAGGTGCGTTCGCACTGCAGAAAGCCCATAGGAAAGGAGGAGGAGCTGTCAACGGGCATTCTAAGCTGAATGTGCCTGCTCTCGTCAGATCGCGGCCGCCAGCCAGCTTGAGGCCTGGCAAGTACCAGTATGGGTGACCGGCTGGGAATCCCAGGTCCCGTTGACTTTTAAGGCCGTGAGTAGGTTGCTTTCCTTTTCGGAAGTGCGTTCGCACTGCAGAAAGCCCATAGGAAAGGAGGAGGAGCTGTCAACGGGCATTCTAAGCTGAATGTGCCTGCTCTCGTCAGATCGCGGCCGCCAGCCAGCTTGAGGCCTAGCAAGTACCAGTATGGGTGACCGGCTGGGAATCCCAGGTCCAGTTGACTTTTAAGGCCGTGAGTAGGTTTCTTTCCTTTTCGGAGGTGCGTTCGCACTGCAGAAAGCCCATAGGAAAGGAGGAGGAGCTGTCAACGGGCAATCTAAGCTGAATGTGCCTGCTCTTGTCAGATCGCGGCCGCCAGCCAGCTTGAGGCCTGGCAAGTACCAGTATGGGTGACCGGCTGGGAATCCCAGGTCCCGTTGACTTTTAAGGCCGTGAGTAGGTTTCTTTCCTTTTCGGAAGTGCGTTCGCACTGCAGAAAGCCCATAGGAAAGGAGGAGGAGCTATCAACGGGCATTCTAAGCTGAATGTGCCTGCTCTCGTCAGATCGCGGCCGCCAGCCAGCTTGAGGCCTGGCAAGTACCAGTATGGGTGACCGGCTGGGAATCCCAGGTCCCGTTGACTTTTAAGGCCGTGAGTAGGTTTCTTTCCTTTTCGGAGGTGCGTTCGCACTGCAGAAAGCCCATAGGAAAGGAGGAGGAGCTGTCAACGGGCATTCTAAGCTGAATGTGCCTGCTCTCGTCAGATCGCGGCCGCCAGCCAGCTTGAGGCCTGGCAAGTACCAGTATGGGTGACCGGCTGGGAATCCCAGGTCCCGTTGACTTTTAAGGCCGTGAGTAGGTTGCTTTCCTTTTCGGAGGTGCGTTCGCACTGCAGAAAGCCCATAGGAAAGGAGGAGGAGCTGTCAACGGGCATTCTAAGCTGAATGTGCCTGCTCTCGTCAGATCGCGGCCGCCAGCCAGCTTGAGGCCTGGCAAGTACCAGTATGGGTGACCGGCTGGGAATCCCAGGTCCCGTTGACTTTTAAGGCCGTGAGTAGGTTTCTTTCCTTTTCGGAGGTGCGTTCGCACTGCAGAAAGCCCATAGGAAAGGAGGAGGAGCTGTCAACGGGCATTCTAAGCTGAATGTGCCTGCTCTCGTCAGATCGCGGCCGCCAGCCAGCTTGAGGCCTGGCAAGTACCAGTATGGGTGACCGGCTGGGAATCCCAGGTCCCGTTGACTTTTATGGCCGTGAGTAGGTTGCTTTCCTTTTCGGAGGTGCGTTCGCACTGCAGAAAGCCCATAGGAAAGGAGGAGGAGCTGTCAACGGGCATTCTAAGCTGAATGTGCCTGCTCTCGTCAGATCGCGGCCGCCAGCCAGCTTGAGGCCTGGCAAGTACCAGTATGGGTGACCGGCTGGGAATCCCAGGTCCCGTTGACTTTTAAGGCCGTGAGTAGGTTTCTTTCCTTTTCGGAAGTGCGTTCGCACTGCAGAAAGCCCATAGGAAAGGAGGAGGAGCTGTCAACGGGCATTCTAAGCTGAATGTGCCTGCTCTCGTCAGATCGCGGCCGCCGGCCAGCTTGAGGCCTGGCAAGTACCAGTATGGGTGACCGGCTGGGAATCCCAGGTCCCGTTGACTTTTAAGGCCGTGAGTAGGTTTCTTTCCTTTTCGGAGGTGCGTTCGCACTGCAGAAAGCCCATAGGAAAGGAGGAGGAGCTGTCAACGGGCATTCTAAGCTGAATGTGCCTGCTCTCGTCAGATCGTGGCCGCCAGCCAGCTTGAGGCCTGGCAAGTACCAGTATGGGTGACCGGCTGGGAATCCCAGGTCCCGTTGACTTTTAAGGCCGTGAGTAGGTTTCTTTCCGTTTCGGAGGTGCGTTCGCACTGCAGAAAGCCCATAGGAAAGGAGGAGGAGCTGTCAACGGGCATTCTAAGCTGAATGTGCCTGCTCTCGTCAGATCGCGGCCGCCAGCCAGCTTGAGGCCTGGCAAGTACCAGTATGGGTGACCGGCTGGGAATCCCAGGTCCCGTTGACTTTTAAGGCCGTGAGTAGGTTTCTTTCCTTTTCGGAGGTGCGTTTGCACTGCAGAAAGCCCATAGGAAAGGAGGAGGAGCTGTCAACGGGCATTCTAAGCTGAATGTGCCTGCTCTCGTCAGATCGCGGCCGCCAGCCAGCTTGAGGCCTGGCAAGTACCAGTATGGGTGACCGGCTGGGAATCCCAGGTCCCGTTGACTTTTAAGGCCGTGAGTAGGTTGCTTTCCTTTTCGGAGGTGCGTTCGCACTGCAGAAAGCCCATAGGAAAGGAGGAGGAGCTGTCAACGGGCATTCTAAGCTGAATGTACCTGCTCTCGTCAGATCGCGGCCGCCAGCCAGCTTGAGGCCTGGCAAGTACCAGTGTGGGTGACCGGCTGGGAATCCCAGGTCCCGTTGACTTTTAAGGCCGTGAGTAGGTTTCTTTCCTTTTCGGAGGTGCGTTCGCACTGCAGAAAGCCCATAGGAAAGGAGGAGGAGCTGTCAACGGGCATTCTAAGCTGAATGTGCCTGCTCTCGTCAGATCGCGGCCGCCAGCCAGCTTGAGGCCTGGCAAGTACCAGTATGGGTGACCGGCTGGGAATCCCAGGTCCCGTTGACTTTTAAGGCCGTGAGTAGGTTGCTTTCCTTTTCGGAGGTGCGTTCGCACTGCAGAAAGCCCATAGGAAAGGAGGAGGAGCTGTCAACGGGCATTCTAAGCTGAATGTGCCTGCTCTCGTCAGATCGCGGCCGCCAGCCAGCTTGAGGCCTGGCAAGTACCAGTATGGGTGACCGGCTGGGAATCCCAGGTCCCGTTGACTTTTAAGGCCGTGAGCAGGTTTCTTTCCTTTTCGGAGGTGCGTTCGCACTGCAGAAAGCCCATAGGAAAGGAGGAGGAGCTGTCAACGGGCATTCTAAGCTGAATGTACCTGCTCTCGTCAGATCGCGGCCGCCAGCCAGCTTGAGGCCTGGCAAGTACCAGTGTGGGTGACCGGCTGGGAATCCCAGGTCCCGTTGACTTTTAAGGCCGTGAGTAGGTTTCTTTCCTTTTCGGAGGTGCGTTCGCACTGCAGAAAGCCCATAGGAAAGGAGGAGGAGCTGTCAACGGGCATTCTAAGCTGAATGTGCCTGCTCTCGTCAGATCGCGGCCGCCAGCCAGCTTGAGGCCTGGCAAGTACCAGTATGGGTGACCGGCTGGGAATCCCAGGTCCAGTTGACTTTTAAGGCCGTGAGTAGGTTGCTTTCCTTTTCGGAGGTGCGTTCGCACTGCAGAAAGCCCATAGGAAAGGAGGAGGAGCTGTCAACGGGCATTCTAAGCTGAATGTGCCTGCTCTCGTCAGATCGCGGCCGCCAGCCAGCTTGAGGCCTGGCAAGTACCAGTATGGGTGACCGGCTGTGAATCCCAGGTCCCGTTGACTTTTAAGGCCGTGAGTAGGTTGCTTTCCTTTTCGGAGGTGCGTTCGCACTGCAGAAAGCCCATAGGAAAGGAGGAGGAGCTGTCAACGGGCATTCTAAGCTGAATGTGCCTGCTCTCGTCAGATCGCGGCCGCCAGCCAGCTTGAGGCCTGGCAAGTACCAGTATGGGTGACCGGCTGGGAATCCCAGGTCCAGTTGACTTTTAAGGCCGTGAGTAGGTTTCTTTCCTTTTCGGAGGTGCGTTCGCACTGCAGAAAGCCCATAGGAAAGGAGGAGGAGCTGTCAACGGGCATTCTAAGCTGAATGTACCTGCTCTCGTCAGATCGCGGCCGCCAGCCAGCTTGAGGCCTGGCAAGTACCAGTGTGGGTGACCGGCTGGGAATCCCAGGTCCCGTTGACTTTTAAGGCCGTGAGTAGGTTTCTTTCCTTTTCGGAGGTGCGTTCGCACTGCAGAAAGCCCATAGGAAAGGAGGAGGAGCTGTCAACGGGCATTCTAAGCTGAATGTGCCTGCTCTCGTCAGATCGCGGCCGCCAGCCAGCTTGAGGCCTGGCAAGTACCAGTATGGGTGACCGGCTGGGAATCCCAGGTCCCGTTGACTTTTAAGGCCGTGAGTAGGTTGCTTTCCTTTTCGGAGGTGCGTTCGCACTGCAGAAAGCCCATAGGAAAGGAGGAGGAGCTGTCAACGGGCATTCTAAGCTGAATGTGCCTGCTCTCGTCAGATCGCGGCCGCCAGCCAGCTTGAGGCCTGGCAAGTACCAGTATGGGTGACCGGCTGGGAATCCCAGGTCCCGTTGACTTTTAAGGCCGTGAGTAGGTTGCTTTCCTTTTCGGAAGTGCGTTCGCACTGCAGAAAGCCCATAGGAAAGGAGGAGGAGCTGTCAACGGGCATTCTAAGCTGAATGTGCCTGCTCTCGTCAGATCGCGGCCGCCAGCCAGCTTGAGGCCTGGCAAGTACCAGTATGGGTGACCGGCTGGGAATCCCAGGTCCAGTTGACTTTTAAGGCCGTGAGTAGGTTTCTTTCCTTTTCGGAGGTGCGTTCGCACTGCAGAAAGCCCATAGGAAAGGAGGAGGAGCTGTCAACGGGCAATCTAAGCTGAATGTGCCTGCTCTTGTCAGATCGCGGCCGCCAGCCAGCTTGAGGCCTGGCAAGTACCAGTATGGGTGACCGGCTGGGAATCCCAGGTCCCGTTGACTTTTAAGGCCGTGAGTAGGTTTCTTTCCTTTTCGGAAGTGCGTTCGCACTGCAGAAAGCCCATAGGAAAGGAGGAGGAGCTATCAACGGGCATTCTAAGCTGAATGTGCCTGCTCTCGTCAGATCGCGGCCGCCAGCCAGCTTGAGGCCTGGCAAGTACCAGTATGGGTGACCGGCTGGGAATCCCAGGTCCCGTTGACTTTTAAGGCCGTGAGTAGGTTTCTTTCCTTTTCGGAGGTGCGTTCGCACTGCAGAAAGCCCAAAGGAAAGGAGGAGGAGCTGTCAACGGGCATTCTAAGCTGAATGTGCCTGCTCTCGTCAGATCGCGGCCGCCAGCCAGCTTGAGGCCTGGCAAGTACCAGTATGGGTGACCGGCTGGGAATCCCAGGTCCCGTTGACTTTTAAGGCCGTGAGTAGGTTTCTTTCCGTTTCGGAGGTGCGTTCGCACTGCAGAAAGCCCATAGGAAAGGAGGAGGAGCTGTCAACGGGCATTCTAAGCTGAATGTGCCTGCTCTCGTCAGATCGCGGCCGCCAGCCAGCTTGAGGCCTGGCAAGTACCAGTATGGGTGACCGGCTGGGAATCCCAGGTCCCGTTGACTTTTAAGGCCGTGAGTAGGTTTCTTTCCTTTTCGGAGGTGCGTTCGCACTGCAGAAAGCCCATAGGAAAGGAGGAGGAGCTGTCAACGGGCATTCTAAGCTGAATGTGCCTGCTCTCGTCAGATCGCGGCCGCCAGCCAGCTTGAGGCCTGGCAAGTACCAGTATGGGTGACCGGCTGGGAATCCCAGGTCCCGTTGACTTTTATGGCCGTGAGTAGGTTGCTTTCCTTTTCGGAGGTGCGTTCGCACTGCAGAAAGCCCATAGGAAAGGAGGAGGAGCTGTCAACGGGCATTCTAAGCTGAATGTGCCTGCTCTCGTCAGATCGCGGCCGCCAGCCAGCTTGAGGCCTGGCAAGTACCAGTATGGGTGACCGGCTGGGAATCCCAGGTCCCGTTGACTTTTAAGGCCGTGAGTAGGTTTCTTTCCTTTTCGGAAGTGCGTTCGCACTGCAGAAAGCCCATAGGAAAGGAGGAGGAGCTGTCAACGGGCATTCTAAGCTGAATGTGCCTGCTCTCGTCAGATCGCGGCCGCCAGCCAGCTTGAGGCCTGGCAAGTACCAGTATGGGTGACCGGCTGGGAATCCCAGGTCCCATTGACTTTTAAGGCCGTGAGTAGGTTTCTTTCCGTTTCGGAGGTGCGTTCGCACTGCAGAAAGCCCATAGGAAAGGAGGAGGAGCTGTCAACGGGCATTCTAAGCTGAATGTGCCTGCTCTCGTCAGATTGCGGCCGCCAGCCAGCTTGAGGCCTGGCAAGTACCAGTATGGGTGACCGGCTGGGAATCCCAGGTCCCGTTGACTTTTAAGGCCGTGAGTAGGTTTCTTTCCTTTTCGGAGGTGCATTCGCACTGCAGAAAGCCCATAGGAAAGGAGGAGGAGCTGTCAACGGGCATTCTAAGCTGAATGTGCCTGCTCTCGTCAGATCGCGGCCGCCAGCCAGCTTGAGGCCTGGCAAGTACCAGTATGGGTGACCGGCTGGGAATCCCAGGTCCCGTTGACTTTTATGGCCGTGAGTAGGTTGCTTTCCTTTTCGGAGGTGCGTTCGCACTGCAGAAAGCCCATAGGAAAGGAGGAGGCGCTGTCAACGGGCATTCTAAGCTGAATGTGCCTGCTCTCGTCAGATCGCGGCCGCCAGCCAGCTTGAGGCCTGGCAAGTACCAGTATGGGTGACCGGCTGGGAATCCCAGGTCCCGTTGACTTTTAAGGCCGTGAGTAGGTTTCTTTCCTTTTCGGAAGTGCGTTCGCACTGCAGAAAGCCCATAGGAAAGGAGGAGGGGCTGTCAACGGGCATTCTAAGCTGAATGTGCCTGCTCTCGTCAGATCGCGGCCGCCAGCCAGCTTGAGGCCTGGCAAGTACCAGTATGGGTGACCGGCTGGGAATCCCAGGTCCCGTTGACTTTTAAGGCCGTGAGTAGGTTGCTTTCCTTTTCGGAGGTGCGTTCGCACTGCAGAAAGCCCATAGGAAAGGAGGAGGAGCTGTCAACGGGCATTCTAAGCTGAATGTGCCTGCTCTCGTCAGATCGCGGCCGCCAGCCAGCTTGAGGCCTGGCAAGTACCAGTATGGGTGACCGGCTGGGAATCCCAGGTCCCGTTGACTTTTAAGGCCGTGAGTAGGTTTCTTTCCTTTTCGGAGGTGCATTCGCACTGCAGAAAGCCCATAGGAAAGGAGGAGGAGCTGTCAACGGGCATTCTAAGCTGAATGTGCCTGCTCTCGTCAGATCGCGGCCGCCAGCCAGCTTGAGGCCTGGCAGGTACGAGTATGGGTGACCGGCTGGGAATCCCAGGTCCCGTTGACTTTTAAGGCCGTGAGTAGGTTGCTTTCCTTTTCGGAGGTGCGTTCGCACTGCAGAAAGCCCATAGGAAAGGAGGAGGAGCTGTCAACGGGCATTCTAAGCTGAATGTACCTGCTCTCGTCAGATCGCGGCCGCCAGCCAGCTTGAGGCCTGGCAAGTACCAGTATGGGTGACCGGCTGGGAATCCCAGGTCCCATTGACTTTTAAGGCCGTGAGTAGGTTTCTTTCCGTTTCGGAGGTGCGTTCGCACTGCAGAAAGCCCATAGGAAAGGAGGAGGAGCTGTCAACGGGCATTCTAAGCTGAATGTGCCTGCTCTCGTCAGATCGCGGCCGCCAGCCAGCTTGAGGCCTGGCAAGTACCAGTATGGGTGACCGGCTGGGAATCCCAGGTCCCGTTGACTTTTAAGGCCGTGAGTAGGTTTCTTTCCTTTTCGGAGGTGCGTTCGCACTGCAGAAAGCCCATAGGAAAGGAGGAGGAGCTGTCAACGGGCATTCTAAGCTGAATGTGCCTGCTCTTGTCAGATCGCGGCCGCCAGCCAGCTTGAGGCCTGGCAAGTACCAGTATGGGTGACCGGCTGGGAATCCCAGGTCCCGTTGACTTTTAAGGCCGTGAGTAGGTTTCTTTCCTTTTCGGAGGTGCGTTCGCACTGCAGAAAGCCCATAGGAAAGGAGGAGGAGCTGTCAACGGGCATTCTAAGCTGAATGTGCCTGCTCTCGTCAGATCGCGGCCGCCAGCCAGCTTGAGGCCTGGCAAGTACCAGTATGGGTGACCGGCTGGGAATCCCAGGTCCCGTTGACTTTTATGGCCGTGAGTAGGTTGCTTTCCTTTTCGGAGGTGCGTTCGCACTGCAGAAAGCCCATAGGAAAGGAGGAGGAGCTGTCAACGGGCATTCTAAGCTGAATGTGCCTGCTCTCGTCAGATCGTGGCCGCCAGCCAGCTTGAGGCCTGGCAAGTACCAGTATGGGTGACCGGCTGGGAATCCCAGGTCCCGTTGACTTTTAAGGCCGTGAGTAGGTTTCTTTCCTTTTCGGAAGTGCGTTCGCACTGCAGAAAGCCCATAGGAAAGGAGGAGGAGCTGTCAACGGGCATTCTAAGCTGAATGTGCCTGCTCTTGTCAGATCGCGGCCGCCAGCCAGCTTGAGGCCTGGCAAGTACCAGTATGGGTGACCGGCTGGGAATCCCAGGTCCCGTTGACTTTTAAGGCCGTGAGTAGGTTTCTTTCCTTTTCGGAGGTGCATTCGCACTGCAGAAAGCCCATAGGAAAGGAGGAGGAGCTGTCAACGGGCATTCTAAGCTGAATGTGCCTGCTCTCGTCAGATCGCGGCCGCCAGCCAGCTTGAGGCCTGGCAAGTACCAGTATGGGTGACCGGCTGGGAATCCCAGGTCCCGTTGACTTTTATGGCCGTGAGTAGGTTGCTTTCCTTTTCGGAGGTGCGTTCGCACTGCAGAAAGCCCATAGGAAAGGAGGAGGAGCTGTCAACGGGCATTCTAAGCTGAATGTGCCTGCTCTCGTCAGATCGCGGCCGCCAGCCAGCTTGAGGCCTGGCAAGTACCAGTATGGGTGACCGGCTGGGAATCCCAGGTCCCGTTGACTTTTAAGGCCGTGAGTAGGTTTCTTTCCTTTTCGGAAGTGCGTTCGCACTGCAGAAAGCCCATAGGAAAGGAGGAGGAGCTGTCAACGGGCATTCTAAGCTGAATGTGCCTGCTCTCGTCAGATCGCGGCCGCCAGCCAGCTTGAGGCCTGGCAAGTACCAGTATGGGTGACCGGCTGGGAATCCCAGGTCCCGTTGACTTTTAAGGCCGTGAGTAGGTTTCTTTCCTTTTCGGAGGTGCGTTCGCACTGCAGAAAGCCCATAGGAAAGGAGGAGGAGCTGTCAACGGGCATTCTAAGCTGAATGTGCCTGCTCTCGTCAGATCGTGGCCGCCAGCCAGCTTGAGGCCTGGCAAGTACCAGTATGGGTGACCGGCTGGGAATCCCAGGTCCCGTTGACTTTTAAGGCCGTGAGTAGGTTTCTTTCCGTTTCGGAGGTGCGTTCGCACTGCAGAAAGCCCATAGGAAAGGAGGAGGAGCTGTCAACGGGCATTCTAAGCTGAATGTGCCTGCTCTCGTCAGATCGCGGCCGCCAGCCAGCTTGAGGCCTGGCAAGTACCAGTATGGGTGACCGGCTGGGAATCCCAGGTCCCGTTGACTTTTAAGGCCGTGAGTAGGTTTCTTTCCTTTTCGGAGGTGCGTTCGCACTGCAGAAAGCCCATAGGAAAGGAGGAGGAGCTGTCAACGGGCATTCTAAGCTGAATGTGCCTGCTCTCGTCAGATCGCGGCCGCCAGCCAGCTTGAGGCCTGGCAAGTACCAGTATGGGTGACCGGCTGGGAATCCCAGGTCCCGTTGACTTTTAAGGCCGTGAGTAGGTTGCTTTCCTTTTCGGAGGTGCGTTCGCACTGCAGAAAGCCCATAGGAAAGGAGGAGGAGCTGTCAACGGGCATTCTAAGCTGAATGTACCTGCTCTCGTCAGATCGCGGCCGCCAGCCAGCTTGAGGCCTGGCAAGTACCAGTGTGGGTGACCGGCTGGGAATCCCAGGTCCCGTTGACTTTTAAGGCCGTGAGTAGGTTTCTTTCCTTTTCGGAGGTGCGTTCGCACTGCAGAAAGCCCATAGGAAAGGAGGAGGAGCTGTCAACGGGCATTCTAAACTGAATGTGCCTGCTCTCGTCAGATCGCGGCCGCCAGCCAGCTTGAGGCCTGGCAAGTACCAGTATGGGTGACCGGCTGGGAATCCCAGGTCCAGTTGACTTTTAAGGCCGTGAGTAGGTTGCTTTCCTTTTCGGAGGTGCGTTCGCACTGCAGAAAGCCCATAGGAAAGGAGGAGGAGCTGTCAACGGGCATTCTAAGCTGAATGTGCCTGCTCTCGTCAGATCGCGGCCGCCAGCCAGCTTGAGGCCTGGCAAGTACCAGTATGGGTGACCGGCTGGGAATCCCAGGTCCCGTTGACTTTTAAGGCCGTGAGTAGGTTGCTTTCCTTTTCGGAAGTGCGTTCGCACTGCAGAAAGCCCATAGGAAAGGAGGAGGAGCTGTCAACGGGCATTCTAAGCTGAATGTGCCTGCTCTCGTCAGATCGCGGCCGCCAGCCAGCTTGAGGCCTGGCAAGTACCAGTATGGGTGACCGGCTGGGAATCCCAGGTCCAGTTGACTTTTAAGGCCGTGAGTAGGTTTCTTTCCTTTTCGGAGGTGCGTTCGCACTGCAGAAAGCCCATAGGAAAGGAGGAGGAGCTGTCAACGGGCAATCTAAGCTGAATGTGCCTGCTCTTGTCAGATCGCGGCCGCCAGCCAGCTTGAGGCCTGGCAAGTACCAGTATGGGTGACCGGCTGGGAATCCCAGGTCCCGTTGACTTTTAAGGCCGTGAGTAGGTTTCTTTCCTTTTCGGAAGTGCGTTCGCACTGCAGAAAGCCCATAGGAAAGGAGGAGGAGCTATCAACGGGCATTCTAAGCTGAATGTGCCTGCTCTCGTCAGATCGCGGCCGCCAGCCAGCTTGAGGCCTGGCAAGTACCAGTATGGGTGACCGGCTGGGAATCCCAGGTCCCGTTGACTTTTAAGGCCGTGAGTAGGTTGCTTTCCTTTTCGGAGGTGCGTTCGCACTGCAGAAAGCCCATAGGAAAGGAGGAGGAGCTGTCAACGGGCATTCTAAGCTGAATGTGCCTGCTCTCGTCAGATCGCGGCCGCCAGCCAGCTTGAGGCCTGGCAAGTACCAGTATGGGTGACCGGCTGGGAATCCCAGGTCCCGTTGACTTTTAAGGCCGTGAGTAGGTTTCTTTCCTTTTCGGAGGTGCATTCGCACTGCAGAAAGCCCATAGGAAAGGAGGAGGAGCTGTCAACGGGCATTCTAAGCTGAATGTGCCTGCTCTCGTCAGATCGCGGCCGCCAGCCAGCTTGAGGCCTGGCAGGTACGAGTATGGGTGACCGGCTGGGAATCCCAGGTCCCGTTGACTTTTAAGGCCGTGAGTAGGTTGCTTTCCTTTTCGGAGGTGCGTTCGCACTGCAGAAAGCCCATAGGAAAGGAGGAAGAGCTGTCAACGGGCATTCTAAGCTGAATGTACCTGCTCTCGTCAGATCGCGGCCGCCAGCCAGCTTGAGGCCTGGCAAGTACCAGTATGGGTGACCGGCTGGGAATCCCAGGTCCCATTGACTTTTAAGGCCGTGAGTAGGTTTCTTTCCGTTTCGGAGGTGCGTTCGCACTGCAGAAAGCCCATAGGAAAGGAGGAGGAGCTGTCAACGGGCATTCTAAGCTGAATGTGCCTGCTCTCGTCAGATCGCGGCCGCCAGCCAGCTTGAGGCCTGGCAAGTACCAGTATGGGTGACCGGCTGGGAATCCCAGGTCCCGTTGACTTTTAAGGCCGTGAGTAGGTTTCTTTCCTTTTCGGAGGTGCGTTCGCACTGCAGAAAGCCCATAGGAAAGGAGGAGGAGCTGTCAACGGGCATTCTAAGCTGAATGTGCCTGCTCTTGTCAGATCGCGGCCGCCAGCCAGCTTGAGGCCTGGCAAGTACCAGTATGGGTGACCGGCTGGGAATCCCAGGTCCCGTTGACTTTTAAGGCCGTGAGTAGGTTTCTTTCCTTTTCGGAGGTGCGTTCGCACTGCAGAAAGCCCATAGGAAAGGAGGAGGAGCTGTCAACGGGCATTCTAAGCTGAATGTGCCTGCTCTCGTCAGATCGCGGCCGCCAGCCAGCTTGAGGCCTGGCAAGTACCAGTATGGGTGACCGGCTGGGAATCCCAGGTCCCGTTGACTTTTATGGCCGTGAGTAGGTTTCTTTCCTTTTCGGAGGTGCGTTCGCACTGCAGAAAGCCCATAGGAAAGGAGGAGGAGCTGTCAACGGGCATTCTAAGCTGAATGTACCTGCTCTCGTCAGATCGCGGCCGCCAGCCAGCTTGAGGCCTGGCAAGTACCAGTATGGGTGACCGGCTGGGAATCCCAGGTCCCGTTGACTTTTAAGGCCGTGAGTAGGTTTCTTTCCTTTTCGGAAGTGCGTTCGCACTGCAGAAAGCCCATAGGAAAGGAGGAGGAGCTGTCAACGGGCATTCTAAGCTGAATGTGCCTGCTCTTGTCAGATCGCGGCCGCCAGCCAGCTTGAGGCCTGGCAAGTACCAGTATGGGTGACCGGCTGGGAATCCCAGGTCCCGTTGACTTTTAAGGCCGTGAGTAGGTTTCTTTCCTTTTCGGAGGTGCGTTCGCACTGCAGAAAGCCCATAGGAAAGGAGGAGGAGCTGTCAACGGGCATTCTAAGCTGAATGTGCCTGCTCTCGTCAGATCGCGGCCGCCAGCCAGCTTGAGGCCTGGCAAGTACCAGTATGGGTGACCGGCTGGGAATCCCAGGTCCCGTTGACTTTTATGGCCGTGAGTAGGTTGCTTTCCTTTTCGGAGGTGCGTTCGCACTGCAGAAAGCCCATAGGAAAGGAGGAGGAGCTGTCAACGGGCATTCTAAGCTGAATGTGCCTGCTCTCGTCAGATCGCGGCCGCCAGCCAGCTTGAGGCCTGGCAAGTACCAGTATGGGTGACCGGCTGGGAATCCCAGGTCCCGTTGACTTTTAAGGCCGTGAGTAGGTTTCTTTCCTTTTCGGAAGTGCGTTCGCACTGCAGAAAGCCCATAGGAAAGGAGGAGGAGCTGTCAACGGGCATTCTAAGCTGAATGTGCCTGCTCTCGTCAGATCGCGGCCGCCAGCCAGCTTGAGGCCTGGCAAGTACCAGTATGGGTGACCGGCTGGGAATCCCAGGTCCCATTGACTTTTAAGGCCGTGAGTAGGTTTCTTTCCGTTTCGGAGGTGCGTTCGCACTGCAGAAAGCCCATAGGAAAGGAGGAGGAGCTGTCAACGGGCATTCTAAGCTGAATGTGCCTGCTCTCGTCAGATTGCGGCCGCCAGCCAGCTTGAGGCCTGGCAAGTACCAGTATGGGTGACCGGCTGGGAATCCCAGGTCCCGTTGACTTTTAAGGCCGTGAGTAGGTTTCTTTCCTTTTCGGAGGTGCATTCGCACTGCAGAAAGCCCATAGGAAAGGAGGAGGAGCTGTCAACGGGCATTCTAAGCTGAATGTGCCTGCTCTCGTCAGATCGCAGCCGCCAGCCAGCTTGAGGCCTGGCAAGTACCAGTATGGGTGACCGGCTGGGAATCCCAGGTCCCGTTGACTTTTATGGCCGTGAGTAGGTTGCTTTCCTTTTCGGAGGTGCGTTCGCACTGCAGAAAGCCCATAGGAAAGGAGGAGGAGCTGTCAACGGGCATTCTAAGCTGAATGTGCCTGCTCTCGTCAGATCGCGGCCGCCAGCCAGCTTGAGGCCTGGCAAGTACCAGTATGGGTGACCGGCTGGGAATCCCAGGTCCCGTTGACTTTTAAGGCCGTGAGTAGGTTTCTTTCCTTTTCGGAAGTGCGTTCGCACTGCAGAAAGCCCATAGGAAAGGAGGAGGAGCTGTCAACGGGCATTCTAAGCTGAATGTGCCTGCTCTCGTCAGATCGCGGCCGCCAGCCAACTTGAGGCCTGGCAAGTACTAGTATGGGTGACCGGCTGGGAATCCCAGGTCCCGTTGACTTTTAAGGCCGTGAGTAGGTTTCTTTCCTTTTCGGAGGTGCGTTCGCACTGCAGAAAGCCCATAGGAAAGGAGGAGGAGCTGTCAACGGGCATTCTAAGCTGAATGTGCCTGCTCTCGTCAGATCGTGGCCGCCAGCCAGCTTGAGGCCTGGCAAGTACCAGTATGGGTGACCGGCTGGGAATCCCAGGTCCCGTTGACTTTTAAGGCCGTGAGTAGGTTTCTTTACGTTTCGGAGGTGCGTTCGCACTGCAGAAAGCCCATAGGAAAGGAGGAGGAGCTGTCAACGGGCATTCTAAGCTGAATGTGCCTGCTCTCGTCAGATCGCGGCCGCCAGCCAGCTTGAGGCCTGGCAAGTACCAGTATGGGTGACCGGCTGGGAATCCCAGGTCCCGTTGACTTTTAAGGCCGTGAGTAGGTTTCTTTCCTTTTCGGAGGTGCGTTCGCACTGCAGAAAGCCCATAGGAAAGGAGGAGGCGCTGTCAACGGGCATTCTAAGCTGAATGTGCCTGCTCTCGTCAGATCGCGGCCGCCAGCCAGCTTGAGGCCTGGCAAGTACCAGTATGGGTGACCGGCTGGGAATCCCAGGTCCCGTTGACTTTTAAGGCCGTGAGTAGGTTGCTTTCCTTTTCGGAGGTGCGTTCGCACTGCAGAAAGCCCATAGGAAAGGAGGAGGAGCTGTCAACGGGCATTCTAAGCTGAATGTACCTGCTCTCGTCAGATCGCGGCCGCCAGCCAGCTTGAGGCCTGGCAAGTACCAGTGTGGGTGACCGGCTGGGAATCCCAGGTCCCGTTGACTTTTAAGGCCGTGAGTAGGTTTCTTTCCTTTTCGGAGGTGCGTTCGCACTGCAGAAAGCCCATAGGAAAGGAGGAGGAGCTGTCAACGGGCATTCTAAACTGAATGTGCCTGCTCTCGTCAGATCGCGGCCGCCAGCCAGCTTGAGGCCTGGCAAGTACCAGTATGGGTGACCGGCTGGGAATCCAAGGTCCAGTTGACTTTTAAGGCCGTGAGTAGGTTGCTTTCCTTTTCGGAGGTGCGTTCGCACTGCAGAAAGCCCATAGGAAAGGAGGAGGAGCTGTCAACGGGCATTCTAAGCTGAATGTGCCTGCTCTCGTCAGATCGCGGCCGCCAGCCAGCTTGAGGCCTGGCAAGTACCAGTATGGGTGACCGGCTGGGAATCCCAGGTCCCGTTGACTTTTAAGGCCGTGAGTAGGTTGCTTTCCTTTTCGGAAGTGCGTTCGCACTGCAGAAAGCCCATAGGAAAGGAGGAGGAGCTGTCAACGGGCATTCTAAGCTGAATGTGCCTGCTCTCGTCAGATCGCGGCCGCCAGCCAGCTTGAGGCCTGGCAAGTACCAGTATGGGTGACCGGCTGGGAATCCCAGGTCCAGTTGACTTTTAAGGCCGTGAGTAGGTTTCTTTCCTTTTCGGAGGTGCGTTCGCACTGCAGAAAGCCCATAGGAAAGGAGGAGGAGCTGTCAACGGGCAATCTAAGCTGAATGTGCCTGCTCTTGTCAGATCGCGGCCGCCAGCCAGCTTGAGGCCTGGCAAGTACCAGTATGGGTGACCGGCTGGGAATCCCAGGTCCCGTTGACTTTTAAGGCCGTGAGTAGGTTTCTTTCCTTTTCGGAAGTGCGTTCGCACTGCAGAAAGCCCATAGGAAAGGAGGAGGAGCTGTCAACGGGCATTCTAAGCTGAATGTGCCTGCTCTTGTCAGATCGCGGCCGCCAGCCAGCTTGAGGCCTGGCAAGTACCAGTATGGGTGACCGGCTGGGAATCCCAGGTCCCGTTGACTTTTAAGGCCGTGAGTAGGTTTCTTTCCTTTTCGGAGGTGCGTTCGCACTGCAGAAAGCCCATAGGAAAGGAGGAGGAGCTGTCAACGGGCATTCTAAGCTGAATGTGCCTGCTCTCGTCAGATCGCGGCCGCCAGCCAGCTTGAGGCCTGGCAAGTACCAGTATGGGTGACCGGCTGGGAATCCCAGGTCCCGTTGACTTTTATGGCCGTGAGTAGGTTGCTTTCCTTTTCGGAGGTGCGTTCGCACTGCAGAAAGCCCATAGGAAAGGAGGAGGAGCTGTCAACGGGCATTCTAAGCTGAATGTGCCTGCTCTCGTCAGATCGCGGCCGCCAGCCAGCTTGAGGCCTGGCAAGTACCAGTATGGGTGACCGGCTGGGAATCCCAGGTCCCGTTGACTTTTAAGGCCGTGAGTAGGTTTCTTTCCTTTTCGGAAGTGCGTTCGCACTGCAGAAAGCCCATAGGAAAGGAGGAGGAGCTGTCAACGGGCATTCTAAGCTGAATGTGCCTGCTCTCGTCAGATCGCGGCCGCCAGCCAGCTTGAGGCCTGGCAAGTACCAGTATGGGTGACCGGCTGGGAATCCCAGGTCCCATTGACTTTTAAGGCCGTGAGTAGGTTTCTTTCCGTTTCGGAGGTGCGTTCGCACTGCAGAAAGCCCATAGGAAAGGAGGAGGAGCTGTCAACGGGCATTCTAAGCTGAATGTGCCTGCTCTCGTCAGATTGCGGCCGCCAGCCAGCTTGAGGCCTGGCAAGTACCAGTATGGGTGACCGGCTGGGAATCCCAGGTCCCGTTGACTTTTAAGGCCGTGAGTAGGTTTCTTTCCTTTTCGGAGGTGCATTCGCACTGCAGAAAGCCCATAGGAAAGGAGGAGGAGCTGTCAACGGGCATTCTAAGCTGAATGTGCCTGCTCTCGTCAGATCGCGGCCGCCAGCCAGCTTGAGGCCTGGCAAGTACCAGTATGGGTGACCGGCTGGGAATCCCAGGTCCCGTTGACTTTTATGGCCGTGAGTAGGTTGCTTTCCTTTTCGGAGGTGCGTTCGCACTGCAGAAAGCCCATAGGAAAGGAGGAGGAGCTGTCAACGGGCATTCTAAGCTGAATGTGCCTGCTCTCGTCAGATCGCGGCCGCCAGCCAGCTTGAGGCCTGGCAAGTACCAGTATGGGTGACCGGCTGGGAATCCCAGGTCCCGTTGACTTTTAAGGCCGTGAGTAGGTTTCTTTCCTTTTCGGAAGTGCGTTCGCACTGCAGAAAGCCCATAGGAAAGGAGGAGGAGCTGTCAACGGGCATTCTAAGCTGAATGTGCCTGCTCTCGTCAGATCGCGGCCGCCAGCCAACTTGAGGCCTGGCAAGTACCAGTATGGGTGACCGGCTGGGAATCCCAGGTCCCGTTGACTTTTAAGGCCGTGAGTAGGTTTCTTTCCTTTTCGGAGGTGCGTTCGCACTGCAGAAAGCCCATAGGAAAGGAGGAGGAGCTGTCAACGGGCATTCTAAGCTGAATGTGCCTGCTCTCGTCAGATCGTGGCCGCCAGCCAGCTTGAGGCCTGGCAAGTACCAGTATGGGTGACCGGCTGGGAATCCCAGGTCCCGTTGACTTTTAAGGCCGTGAGTAGGTTTCTTTCCTTTTCGGAGGTGCGTTCGCACTGCAGAAAGCCCATAGGAAAGGAGGAGGCGCTGTCAACGGGCATTCTAAGCTGAATGTGCCTGCTCTCGTCAGATCGCGGCCGCCAGCCAGCTTGAGGCCTGGCAAGTACCAGTATGGGTGACCGGCTGGGAATCCCAGGTCCCGTTGACTTTTAAGGCCGTGAGTAGGTTGCTTTCCTTTTCGGAGGTGCGTTCGCACTGCAGAAAGCCCATAGGAAAGGAGGAGGAGCTGTCAACGGGCATTCTAAGCTGAATGTACCTGCTCTCGTCAGATCGCGGCCGCCAGCCAGCTTGAGGCCTGGCAAGTACCAGTGTGGGTGACCGGCTGGGAATCCCAGGTCCCGTTGACTTTTAAGGCCGTGAGTAGGTTTCTTTCCTTTTCGGAGGTGCGTTCGCACTGCAGAAAGCCCATAGGAAAGGAGGAGGAGCTGTCAACGGGCATTCTAAACTGAATGTGCCTGCTCTCGTCAGATCGCGGCCGCCAGCCAGCTTGAGGCCTGGCAAGTACCAGTATGGGTGACCGGCTGGGAATCCAAGGTCCAGTTGACTTTTAAGGCCGTGAGTAGGTTGCTTTCCTTTTCGGAGGTGCGTTCGCACTGCAGAAAGCCCATAGGAAAGGAGGAGGAGCTGTCAACGGGCATTCTAAGCTGAATGTGCCTGCTCTCGTCAGATCGCGGCCGCCAGCCAGCTTGAGGCCTGGCAAGTACCAGTATGGGTGACCGGCTGGGAATCCCAGGTCCCGTTGACTTTTAAGGCCGTGAGTAGGTTGCTTTCCTTTTCG
Organism: Eleutherodactylus coqui; assembly: GCF_035609145.1. Taxonomy (NCBI): domain Eukaryota; kingdom Metazoa; phylum Chordata; class Amphibia; order Anura; family Eleutherodactylidae; genus Eleutherodactylus; species Eleutherodactylus coqui. Next base: position 67,447 of record NW_027102227.1, on the reverse strand, counting down.
GAAGTGCGTTCGCACTGCAGAAAGCCCATAGGAAAGGAGGAGGAGCTGTCAACGGGCATTCTAAGCTGAATGTGCCTGCTCTCGTCAGATCGCGGCCGCCAGCCAGCTTGAGGCCTGGCAAGTACCAGTATGGGTGACCGGCTGGGAATCCCAGGTCCAGTTGACTTTTAAGGCCGTGAGTAGGTTTCTTTCCTTTTCGGAGGTGCGTTCGCACTGCAGAAAGCCCATAGGAAAGGAGGAGGAGCTGTCAACGGGCAATCTAAGCTGAATGTGCCTGCTCTTGTCAGATCGCGGCCGCCAGCCAGCTTGAGGCCTGGCAAGTACCAGTATGGGTGACCGGCTGGGAATCCCAGGTCCCGTTGACTTTTAAGGCCGTGAGTAGGTTTCTTTCCTTTTCGGAAGTGCGTTCGCACTGCAGAAAGCCCATAGGAAAGGAGGAGGAGCTATCAACGGGCATTCTAAGCTGAATGTGCCTGCTCTCGTCAGATCGCGGCCGCCAGCCAGCTTGAGGGCTGGCAAGTACCAGTATGGGTGACCGGCTGGGAATCCCAGGTCCCGTTGACTTTTAAGGCCGTGAGTAGGTTTCTTTCCTTTTCGGAGGTGCGTTCGCACTGCAGAAAGCCCATAGGAAAGGAGGAGGAGCTGTCAACGGGCATTCTAAGCTGAATGTGCCTGCTCTCGTCAGATCGCAGCCGCCAGCCAGCTTGAGGCCTGGCAAGTACCAGTATGGGTGACCGGCTGGGAATCCAAGGTCCAGTTGACTTTTAAGGCCGTGAGTAGGTTGCTTTCCTTTTCGGAGGTGCGTTCGCACTGCAGAAAGCCCATAGGAAAGGAGGAGGAGCTGTCAACGGGCATTCTAAGCTGAATGTGCCTGCTCTCGTCAGATCGCGGCCGCCAGCCAGCTTGAGGCCTGGCAAGTACCAGTATGGGTGACCGGCTGGGAATCCCAGGTCCCGTTGACTTTTAAGGCCGTGAGTAGGTTGCTTTCCTTTTCGGAAGTGCGTTCGCACTGCAGAAAGCCCATAGGAAAGGAGGAGGAGCTGTCAACGGGCATTCTAAGCTGAATGTGCCTGCTCTCGTCAGATCGCGGCCGCCAGCCAGCTTGAGGCCTGGCAAGTACCAGTATGGGTGACCGGCTGGGAATCCCAGGTCCAGTTGACTTTTAAGGCCGTGAGTAGGTTTCTTTCCTTTTCGGAGGTGCGTTCGCACTGCAGAAAGCCCATAGGAAAGGAGGAGGAGCTGTCAACGGGCAATCTAAGCTGAATGTGCCTGCTCTTGTCAGATCGCGGCCGCCAGCCAGCTTGAGGCCTGGCAAGTACCAGTATGGGTGACCGGCTGGGAATCCCAGGTCCCGTTGACTTTTAAGGCCGTGAGTAGGTTTCTTTCCTTTTCGGAAGTGCGTTCGCACTGCAGAAAGCCCATAGGAAAGGAGGAGGAGCTGTCAACGGGCATTCTAAGCTGAATGTGCCTGCTCTTGTCAGATCGCGGCCGCCAGCCAGCTTGAGGCCTGGCAAGTACCAGTATGGGTGACCGGCTGGGAATCCCAGGTCCCGTTGACTTTTAAGGCCGTGAGTAGGTTTCTTTCCTTTTCGGAGGTGCGTTCGCACTGCAGAAAGCCCATAGGAAAGGAGGAGGAGCTGTCAACGGGCATTCTAAGCTGAATGTGCCTGCTCTCGTCAGATCGCGGCCGCCAGCCAGCTTGAGGCCTGGCAAGTACCAGTATGGGTGACCGGCTGGGAATCCCAGGTCCCGTTGACTTTTATGGCCGTGAGTAGGTTGCTTTCCTTTTCGGAGGTGCGTTCGCACTGCAGAAAGCCCATAGGAAAGGAGGAGGAGCTGTCAACGGGCATTCTAAGCTGAATGTGCCTGCTCTCGTCAGATCGCGGCCGCCAGCCAGCTTGAGGCCTGGCAAGTACCAGTATGGGTGACCGGCTGGGAATCCCAGGTCCCGTTGACTTTTAAGGCCGTGAGTAGGTTTCTTTCCTTTTCGGAAGTGCGTTCGCACTGCAGAAAGCCCATAGGAAAGGAGGAGGAGCTGTCAACGGGCATTCTAAGCTGAATGTGCCTGCTCTCGTCAGATCGCGGCCGCCAGCCAGCTTGAGGCCTGGCAAGTACCAGTATGGGTGACCGGCTGGGAATCCCAGGTCCCATTGACTTTTAAGGCCGTGAGTAGGTTTCTTTCCGTTTCGGAGGTGCGTTCGCACTGCAGAAAGCCCATAGGAAAGGAGGAGGAGCTGTCAACGGGCATTCTAAGCTGAATGTGCCTGCTCTCGTCAGCTTGCGGCCGCCAGCCAGCTTGAGGCCTGGCAAGTACCAGTATGGGTGACCGGCTGGGAATCCCAGGTCCCGTTGACTTTTAAGGCCGTGAGTAGGTTTCTTTCCTTTTCGGAGGTGCATTCGCACTGCAGAAAGCCCATAGGAAAGGAGGAGGAGCTGTCAACGGGCATTCTAAGCTGAATGTGCCTGCTCTCGTCAGATCGCGGCCGCCAGCCAGCTTGAGGCCTGGCAAGTACCAGTATGGGTGACCGGCTGGGAATCCCAGGTCCCGTTGACTTTTATGGCCGTGAGTAGGTTGCTTTCCTTTTCGGAGGTGCGTTCGCACTGCAGAAAGCCCATAGGAAAGGAGGAGGAGCTGTCAACGGGCATTCTAAGCTGAATGTGCCTGCTCTCGTCAGATCGCGGCCGCCAGCCAGCTTGAGGCCTGGCAAGTACCAGTATGGGTGACCGGCTGGGAATCCCAGGTCCCGTTGACTTTTAAGGCCGTGAGTAGGTTTCTTTCCTTTTCGGAAGTGCGTTCGCACTGCAGAAAGCCCATAGGAAAGGAGGAGGAGCTGTCAACGGGCATTCTAAGCTGAATGTGCCTGCTCTCGTCAGATCGCGGCCGCCAGCCAACTTGAGGCCTGGCAAGTACCAGTATGGGTGACCGGCTGGGAATCCCAGGTCCCGTTGACTTTTAAGGCCGTGAGTAGGTTTCTTTCCTTTTCGGAGGTGCGTTCGCACTGCAGAAAGCCCATAGGAAAGGAGGAGGAGCTGTCAACGGGCATTCTAAGCTGAATGTGCCTGCTCTCGTCAGATCGTGGCCGCCAGCCAGCTTGAGGCCTGGCAAGTACCAGTATGGGTGACCGGCTGGGAATCCCAGGTCCCGTTGACTTTTAAGGCCGTGAGTAGGTTTCTTTACGTTTCGGAGGTGCGTTCGCACTGCAGAAAGCCCATAGGAAAGGAGGAGGAGCTGTCAACGGGCATTCTAAGCTGAATGTGCCTGCTCTCGTCAGATCGCGGCCGCCAGCCAGCTTGAGGCCTGGCAAGTACCAGTATGGGTGACCGGCTGGGAATCCCAGGTCCCGTTGACTTTTAAGGCCGTGAGTAGGTTTCTTTCCTTTTCGGAGGTGCGTTCGCACTGCAGAAAGCCCATAGGAAAGGAGGAGGCGCTGTCAACGGGCATTCTAAGCTGAATGTGCCTGCTCTCGTCAGATCGCGGCCGCCAGCCAGCTTGAGGCCTGGCAAGTACCAGTATGGGTGACCGGCTGGGAATCCCAGGTCCCGTTGACTTTTAAGGCCGTGAGTAGGTTGCTTTCCTTTTCGGAGGTGCGTTCGCACTGCAGAAAGCCCATAGGAAAGGAGGAGGAGCTGTCAACGGGCATTCTAAGCTGAATGTACCTGCTCTCGTCAGATCGCGGCCGCCAGCCAGCTTGAGGCCTGGCAAGTACCAGTGTGGGTGACCGGCTGGGAATCCCAGGTCCCGTTGACTTTTAAGGCCGTGAGTAGGTTTCTTTCCTTTTCGGAGGTGCGTTCGCACTGCAGAAAGCCCATAGGAAAGGAGGAGGAGCTGTCAACGGGCATTCTAAACTGAATGTGCCTGCTCTCGTCAGATCGCGGCCGCCAGCCAGCTTGAGGCCTGGCAAGTACCAGTATGGGTGACCGGCTGGGAATCCAAGGTCCAGTTGACTTTTAAGGCCGTGAGTAGGTTGCTTTCCTTTTCGGAGGTGCGTTCGCACTGCAGAAAGCCCATAGGAAAGGAGGAGGAGCTGTCAACGGGCATTCTAAGCTGAATGTGCCTGCTCTCGTCAGATCGCGGCCGCCAGCCAGCTTGAGGCCTGGCAAGTACCAGTATGGGTGACCGGCTGGGAATCCCAGGTCCCGTTGACTTTTAAGGCCGTGAGTAGGTTGCTTTCCTTTTCGGAAGTGCGTTCGCACTGCAGAAAGCCCATAGGAAAGGAGGAGGAGCTGTCAACGGGCATTCTAAGCTGAATGTGCCTGCTCTCGTCAGATCGCGGCCGCCAGCCAGCTTGAGGCCTGGCAAGTACCAGTATGGGTGACCGGCTGGGAATCCCAGGTCCAGTTGACTTTTAAGGCCGTGAGTAGGTTTCTTTCCTTTTCGGAGGTGCGTTCGCACTGCAGAAAGCCCATAGGAAAGGAGGAGGAGCTGTCAACGGGCAATCTAAGCTGAATGTGCCTGCTCTTGTCAGATCGCGGCCGCCAGCCAGCTTGAGGCCTGGCAAGTACCAGTATGGGTGACCGGCTGGGAATCCCAGGTCCCGTTGACTTTTAAGGCCGTGAGTAGGTTTCTTTCCTTTTCGGAAGTGCGTTCGCACTGCAGAAAGCCCATAGGAAAGGAGGAGGAGCTATCAACGGGCATTCTAAGCTGAATGTGCCTGCTCTCGTCAGATCGCGGCCGCCAGCCAGCTTGAGGGCTGGCAAGTACCAGTATGGGTGACCGGCTGGGAATCCCAGGTCCCGTTGACTTTTAAGGCCGTGAGTAGGTTTCTTTCCTTTTCGGAGGTGCGTTCGCACTGCAGAAAGCCCATAGGAAAGGAGGAGGAGCTGTCAACGGGCATTCTAAGCTGAATGTGCCTGCTCTCGTCAGATCGCGGCCGCCAGCCAGCTTGAGGCCTGGCAAGTACCAGTATGGGTGACCGGCTGGGAATCCCAGGTCCCGTTGACTTTTAAGGCCGTGAGTAGGTTTCTTTCCGTTTCGGAGGTGCGTTCGCACTGCAGAAAGCCCATAGGAAAGGAGGAGGAGCTGTCAACGGGCATTCTAAGCTGAATGTGCCTGCTCTTGTCAGATCGCGGCCGCCAGCCAGCTTGAGGCCTGGCAAGTACCAGTATGGGTGACCGGCTGGGAATCCCAGGTCCCGTTGACTTTTAAGGCCGTGAGTAGGTTGCTTTCCTTTTCGGAGGTGCGTTCGCACTGCAGAAAGCCCATAGGAAAGGAGGAGGAGCTGTCAACGGGCATTCTAAGCTGAATGTGCCTGCTCTCGTCAGATCGCGTCCGCCAGCCAGCTTGAGGCCTGGCAAGTACCAGTATGGGTGACCGGCTGGGAATCCCAGGTCCCGTTGACTTTTAAGGCCGTGAGTAGGTTTCTTTCCTTTTCGGAGGTGCGTTCGCACTGCAGAAAGCCCATAGGAAAGGAGGAGGAGCTGTCAACGGGCATTCTAAGCTGAATGTGCCTGCTCTCGTCAGATCGCGGCCGCCAGCCAGCTTGAGGCCTGGCAAGTACCAGTATGGGTGACCGGCTGGGAATCCCAGGTCCCGTTGACTTTTAAGGCCGTGAGTAGGTTGCTTTCCTTTTCGGAGGTGCGTTCGCACTGCAGAAAGCCCATAGGAAAGGAGGAGGAGCTGTCAACAGGCATTCTAAGCTGAATGTGCCTGCTCTCGTCAGATCGCGGCCGCCAGCCAGCTTGAGGCCTGGCAAGTACCTGTATGGGTGACCGGCTGGGAATCCCAGGTCCCGTTGACTTTTAAGGCCGTGAGTAGGTTTCTTTCCTTTTCGGAGGTGCATTCGCACTGCAGAAAGCCCATAGGAAAGGAGGAGGAGCTGTCAACGGGCATTCTAAGCTGAATGTGCCTGCTCTCGTCAGATCGCGGCCGCCAGCCAGCTTGAGGCCTGGCAGGTACGAGTATGGGTGACCGGCTGGGAATCCCAGGTCCCGTTGACTTTTAAGGCCGTGAGTAGGTTGCTTTCCTTTTCGGAGGTGCGTTCGCACTGCAGAAAGCCCATAGGAAAGGAGGAGGAGCTGTCAACGGGCATTCTAAGCTGAATGTACCTGCTCTCGTCAGATCGCGGCCGCCAGCCAGCTTGAGGCCTGGCAAGTACCAGTATGGGTGACCGGTTGGGAATCCCAGGTCCCATTGACTTTTAAGGCCGTGAGTAGGTTTCTTTCCGTTTCGGAGGTGCGTTCGCACTGCAGAAAGCCCATAGGAAAGGAGGAGGAGCTGTCAACGGGCATTCTAAGCTGAATGTGCCTGCTCTCGTCAGATCGCGGCCGCCAGCCAGCTTGAGGCCTGGCAAGTACCAGTATGGGTGACCGGCTGGGAATCCCAGGTCCCGTTGACTTTTAAGGCCGTGAGTAGGTTTCTTTCCTTTTCGGAGGTGCGTTCGCACTGCAGAAAGCCCATAGGAAAGGAGGAGGAGCTGTCAACGGGCATTCTAAGCTGAATGTGCCTGCTCTTGTCAGATCGCGGCCGCCAGCCAGCTTGAGGCCTGGCAAGTACCAGTATGGGTGACCGGCTGGGAATCCCAGGTCCCGTTGACTTTTAAGGCCGTGAGTAGGTTTCTTTCCTTTTCGGAGGTGCGTTCGCACTGCAGAAAGCCCATAGGAAAGGAGGAGGAGCTGTCAACGGGCATTCTAAGCTGAATGTGCCTGCTCTCGTCAGATCGCGGCCGCCAGCCAGCTTGAGGCCTGGCAAGTACCAGTATGGGTGACCGGCTGGGAATCCCAGGTCCCGTTGACTTTTATGGCCGTGAGTAGGTTGCTTTCCTTTTCGGAGGTGCGTTCGCACTGCAGAAAGCCCATAGGAAAGGAGGAGGAGCTGTCAACGGGCATTCTAAGCTGAATGTGCCTGCTCTCGTCAGATCGCGGCCGCCAGCCAGCTTGAGGCCTGGCAAGTACCAGTATGGGTGACCGGCTGGGAATCCCAGGTCCCGTTGACTTTTAAGGCCGTGAGTAGGTTTCTTTCCTTTTCGGAAGTGCGTTCGCACTGCAGAAAGCCCATAGGAAAGGAGGAGGAGCTGTCAACGGGCATTCTAAGCTGAATGTGCCTGCTCTCGTCAGATCGCGGCCGCCAGCCAGCTTGAGGCCTGGCAAGTACCAGTATGGGTTACCGGCTGGGAATCCCAGGTCCCGTTGACTTTTAAGGCCGTGAGTAGGTTTCTTTCCTTTTCGGAGGTGCGTTCGCACTGCAGAAAGCCCATAGGAAAGGAGGAGGAGCTGTCAACGGGCATTCTAAGCTGAATGTGCCTGCTCTCGTCAGATCGTGGCCGTCAGCCAGCTTGAGGCCTGGCAAGTACCAGTATGGGTGACCGGCTGGGAATCCCAGGTCCCGTTGACTTTTAAGGCCGTGAGTAGGTTTCTTTCCGTTTCGGAGGTGCGTTCGCACTGCAGAAAGCCCATAGGAAAGGAGGAGGAGCTGTCAACGGGCATTCTAAGCTGAATGTGCCTGCTCTCGTCAGATCGCGGCCGCCAGCCAGCTTGAGGCCTGGCAAGTACCAGTATGGGTGACCGGCTGGGAATCCCAGGTCCCGTTGACTTTTAAGGCCGTGAGTAGGTTTCTTTCCTTTTCGGAGGTGCGTTTGCACTGCAGAAAGCCCATAGGAAAGGAGGAGGAGCTGTCAACGGGCATTCTAAGCTGAATGTGCCTGCTCTCGTCAGATCGCGGCCGCCAGCCAGCTTGAGGCCTGGCAAGTACCAGTATGGGTGACCGGCTGGGAATCCCAGGTCCCGTTGACTTTTAAGGCCGTGAGTAGGTTTCTTTCCTTTTCGGAGGTGCGTTCGCACTGCAGAAAGCCCATAGGAAAGGAGGAGGAGCTGTCAACGGGCATTCTAAGCTGAATGTGCCTGCTCTTGTCAGATCGCGGCCGCCAGCCAGCTTGAGGCCTGGCAAGTACCAGTATGGGTGACCGGCTGGGAATCCCAGGTCCCGTTGACTTTTAAGGCCGTGAGTAGGTTTCTTTCCTTTTCGGAGGTGCGTTCGCACTGCAGAAAGCCCATAGGAAAGGAGGAGGAGCTGTCAACGGGCATTCTAAGCTGAATGTGCCTGCTCTCGTCAGATCGCGGCCGCCAGCCAGCTTGAGGCCTGGCAAGTACCAGTATGGGTGACCGGCTGGGAATCCCAGGTCCCGTTGACTTTTAAGGCCGTGAGTAGGTTGCTTTCCTTTTCGGAGGTGCGTTCGCACTGCAGAAAGCCCATAGGAAAGGAGGAGGAGCTGTCAACGGGCATTCTAAGCTGAATGTGCCTGCTCTCGTCAGATCGCGGCCGCCAGCCAGCTTGAGGCCTGGCAAGTACCAGTATGGGTGACCGGCTGGGAATCCCAGGTCCCGTTGACTTTTAAGGCCGTGAGTAGGTTTCTTTCCTTTTCGGAGGTGCGTTCGCACTGCAGAAAGCCCATAGGAAAGGAGGAGGAGCTGTCAACGGGCATTCTAAGCTGAATGTGCCTGCTCTCGTCAGATCGCGGCCGCCAGCCAGCTTGAGGCCTGGCAAGTACCAGTATGGGTGACCGGCTGGGAATCCCAGGTCCCGTTGACTTTTAAGGCCGTGAGTAGGTTGCTTTCCTTTTCGGAGGTGCGTTCGCACTGCAGAAAGCCCATAGGAAAGGAGGAGGAGCTGTCAACGGGCATTCTAAGCTGAATGTGCCTGCTCTCGTCAGATCGCGGCCGCCAGCCAGCTTGAGGCCTGGCAAGTACCAGTATGGGTGACCGGCTGGGAATCCCAGGTCCCGTTGACTTTTAAGGCCGTGAGTAGGTTTCTTTCCTTTTCGGAGGTGCGTTCGCACTGCAGAAAGCCCATAGGAAAGGAGGAGGAGCTGTCAACGGGCATTCTAAGCTGAATGTGCCTGCTCTCGTCAGATCGCGGCCGCCAGCCAGCTTGAGGCCTGGCAAGTACCAGTATGGGTGACCGGCTGGGAATCCCAGGTCCCGTTGACTTTTAAGGCCGTGAGTAGGTTGCTTTCCTTTTCGGAGGTGCGTTCGCACTGCAGAAAGCCCATAGGAAAGGAGGAGGAGCTATCAACGGGCATTCTAAGCTGAATGTGCCTGCTCTCGTCAGATCGCGGCCGCCAGCCAGCTTGAGGCCTGGCAAGTACCAGTATGGGTGACCGGCTGGGAATCCCAGGTCCCGTTGACTTTTAAGGCCGTGAGTAGGTTTCTTTCCGTTTCGGAGGTGCGTTCGCACTGCAGAAAGCCCATAGGAAAGGAGGAGGAGCTGTCAACGGGCATTCTAAGCTGAATGTGCCTGCTCTCGTCAGATCGCGGCCGCCAGCCAGCTTGAGGCCTGGCAAGTACCAGTATGGGTGACCGGCTGGGAATCCCAGGTCCCGTTGACTTTTAAGGCCGTGAGTAGGTTGCTTTCCTTTTCGGAGGTGCGTTCGCACTGCAGAAAGCCCATAGGAAAGGAGGAGGAGCTGTCAACGGGCATTCTAAGCTGAATGTGCCTGCTCTCGTCAGATCGCGGCCGCCAGCCAGCTTGAGGCCTGGCAAGTACCAGTATGGGTGACCGGCTGGGAATCCCAGGTCCCGTTGACTTTTAAGGCCGTGAGTAGGTTTCTTTCCTTTTCGGAGGTGCGTTCGCACTGCAGAAAGCCCATAGGAAAGGAGGAGGAGCTGTCAACGGGCATTCTAAGCTGAATGTGCCTGCTCTCGTCAGATCGCGGCCGCCAGCCAGCTTGAGGCCTGGCAAGTACCAGTATGGGTGACCGGCTGGGAATCCCAGGTCCCGTTGACTTTTAAGGCCGTGAGTAGGTTTCTTTCCTTTTCGGAGGTGCGTTCGCACTGCAGAAAGCCCATAGGAAAGGAGGAGGAGCTGTCAACGGGCATTCTAAGCTGAATGTGCCTGCTCTCGTCAGATCGCGGCCGCCAGCCAGCTTGAGGCCTGGCAGGTACGAGTATGGGTGACCGGCTGGGAATCCCAGGTCCCGTTGACTTTTAAGGCCGTGAGTAGGTTGCTTTCCTTTTCGGAGGTGCGTTCGCACTGCAGAAAGCCCATAGGAAAGGAGGAGGAGCTGTCAACGGGCATTCTAAGCTGAATGTACCTGCTCTCGTCAGATCGCGGCCGCCAGCCAGCTTGAGGCCTGGCAAGTACCAGTATGGGTGACCGGCTGGGAATCCCAGGTCCCATTGACTTTTAAGGCCGTGAGTAGGTTTCTTTCCGTTTCGGAGGTGCGTTCGCACTGCAGAAAGCCCATAGGAAAGGAGGAGGAGCTGTCAACGGGCATTCTAAGCTGAATGTGCCTGCTCTCGTCAGATCGCGGCCGCCAGCCAGCTTGAGGCCTGGCAAGTACCAGTATGGGTGACCGGCTGGGAATCCCAGGTCCCGTTGACTTTTAAGGCCGTGAGTAGGTTTCTTTCCTTTTCGGAGGTGCGTTCGCACTGCAGAAAGCCCATAGGAAAGGAGGAGGAGCTGTCAACGGGCATTCTAAGCTGAATGTGCCTGCTCTTGTCAGATCGCGGCCGCCAGCCAGCTTGAGGCCTGGCAAGTACCAGTATGGGTGACCGGCTGGGAATCCCAGGTCCCGTTGACTTTTAAGGCCGTGAGTAGGTTTCTTTCCTTTTCGGAGGTGCGTTCGCACTGCAGAAAGCCCATAGGAAAGGAGGAGGAGCTGTCAACGGGCATTCTAAGCTGAATGTGCCTGCTCTCGTCAGATCGCGGCCGCCAGCCAGCTTGAGGCCTGGCAAGTACCAGTATGGGTGACCGGCTGGGAATCCCAGGTCCCGTTGACTTTTATGGCCGTGAGTAGGTTGCTTTCCTTTTCGGAGGTGCGTTCGCACTGCAGAAAGCCCATAGGAAAGGAGGAGGAGCTGTCAACGGGCATTCTAAGCTGAATGTGCCTGCTCTCGTCAGATCGCGGCAGCCAGCCAGCTTGAGGCCTGGCAAGTACCAGTATGGGTGACCGGCTGGGAATCCCAGGTCCCGTTGACTTTTAAGGCCGTGAGTAGGTTTCTTTCCTTTTCGGAAGTGCGTTCGCACTGCAGAAAGCCCATAGGAAAGGAGGAGGAGCTGTCAACGGGCATTCTAAGCTGAATGTGCCTGCTCTCGTCAGATCGCGGCCGCCAGCCAGCTTGAGGCCTGGCAAGTACCAGTATGGGTGACCGGCTGGGAATCCCAGGTCCCGTTGACTTTTAAGGCCGTGAGTAGGTTTCTTTCCTTTTCGGAGGTGCGTTCGCACTGCAGAAAGCCCATAGGAAAAGAGGAGGAGCTGTCAACGGGCATTCTAAGCTGAATGTGCCTGCTCTCGTCAGATCGTGGCCGCCAGCCAGCTTGAGGCCTGGCAAGTACCAGTATGGGTGACCGGCTGGGAATCCCAGGTCCCGTTGACTTTTAAGGCCGTGAGTAGGTTTCTTTCCGTTTCGGAGGTGCGTTCGCACTGCAGAAAGCCCATAGGAAAGGAGGAGGAGCTGTCAACGGGCATTCTAAGCTGAATGTGCCTGCTCTCGTCAGATCGCGGCCGCCAGCCAGCTTGAGGCCTGGCAAGTACCAGTATGGGTGACCGGCTGGGAATCCCAGGTCCCGTTGACTTTTAAGGCCGTGAGTAGGTTTCTTTCCTTTTCGGAGGTGCGTTCGCACTGCAGAAAGCCCATAGGAAAGGAGGAGGAGCTGTCAACGGGCATTCTAAGCTGAATGTGCCTGCTCTCGTCAGATCGCGGCCGCCAGCCAGCTTGAGGCCTGGCAAGTACCAGTATGGGTGACCGGCTGGGAATCCCAGGTCCCGTTGACTTTTAAGGCCGTGAGTAGGTTGCTTTCCTTTTCGGAGGTGCGTTCGAACTGCAGAAAGCCCATAGGAAAGGAGGAGGAGCTGTCAACGGGCATTCTAAGCTGAATGTACCTGCTCTCGTCAGATCGCGGCCGCCAGCCAGCTTGAGGCCTGGCAAGTACCAGTGTGGGTGACCGGCTGGGAATCCCAGGTCCCGTTGACTTTTAAGGCCGTGAGTAGGTTTCTTTCCTTTTCGGAGGTGCGTTCGCACTGCAGAAAGCCCATAGGAAAGGAGGAGGAGCTGTCAACGGGCATTCTAAGCTGAATGTGCCTGCTCTCGTCAGATCGCGGCCGCCAGCCAGCTTGAGGCCTGGCAAGTACCAGTATGGGTGACCGGCTGGGAATCCCAGGTCCCGTTGACTTTTAAGGCCGTGAGTAGGTTGCTTTCCTTTTCGGAGGTGCGTTCGCACTGCAGAAAGCCCATAGGAAAGGAGGAGGAGCTGTCAACGGGCATTCTAAGCTGAATGTGCCTGCTCTCGTCAGATCGCGGCCGCCAGCCAGCTTGAGGCCTGGCAAGTACCAGTATGGGTGACCGGCTGGGAATCCCAGGTCCCGTTGACTTTTAAGGCCGTGAGTAGGTTTCTTTCCTTTTCGGAAGTGCGTTCGCACTGCAGAAAGCCCATAGGAAAGGAGGAGGAGCTGTCAACGGGCATTCTAAGCTGAATGTGCCTGCTCTCGTCAGATCGCGGCCGCCAGCCAGCTTGAGGCCTGGCAAGTACCAGTATGGGTGACCGGCTGGGAATCCCAGGTCCCGTTGACTTTTAAGGCCGTGAGTAGGTTTCTTTCCTTTTCGGAGGTGCGTTCGCACTGCAGAAAGCCCATAGGAAAGGAGGAGGAGCTGTCAACGGGCATTCTAAGCTGAATGTGCCTGCTCTCGTCAGATCGCGGCCGCCAGCCAGCTTGAGGCCTGGCAAGTACCAGTATGGGTGACCGGCTGGGAATCCCAGGTCCCGTTGACTTTTAAGGCCGTGAGTAGGTTTCTTTCCGTTTCGGAGGTGCGTTCGCACTGCAGAAAGCCCATAGGAAAGGAGGAGGAGCTGTCAACGGGCATTCTAAGCTGAATGTGCCTGCTCTCGTCAGATCGCGGCCGCCAGCCAGCTTGAGGCCTGGCAAGTACCAGTATGGGTGACCGGCTGGGAATCCCAGGTCCCGTTGACTTTTAAGGCCGTGAGTAGGTTGCTTTCCTTTTCGGAGGTGCGTTCGCACTGCAGAAAGCCCATAGGAAAGGAGGAGGAGCTGTCAACGGGCATTCTAAGCTGAATGTGCCTGCTCTCGTCAGATCGCGGCCGCCAGCCAGCTTGAGGCCTGGCAAGTACCAGTATGGGTGACCGGCTGGGAATCCCAGGTCCCGTTGACTTTTAAGGCCGTGAGTAGGTTTCTTTCCTTTTCGGAGGTGCGTTCGCACTGCAGAAAGCCCATAGGAAAGGAGGAGGAGCTGTCAACGGGCATTCTAAGCTGAATGTGCCTGCTCTCGTCAGATCGCGGCCGCCAGCCACCTTGAGGCCTGGCAAGTACCAGTATGGGTGACCGGCTGGGAATCCCAGGTCCCGTTGACTTTTAAGGCCGTGAGTAGGTTTCTTTCCTTTTCGGAGGTGCGTTCGCACTGCAGAAAGCCCATAGGAAAGGAGGAGGAGCTGTCAACGGGCATTCTAAGCTGAATGTGCCTGCTCTCGTCAGATCGCGGCCGCCAGCCAGCTTGAGGCCTGGCAAGTACCAGTATGGGTGACCGGCTGGGAATCCCAGGTCCCGTTGACTTTTAAGGCCGTGAGTAGGTTTCTTTCCGTTTCGGAGGTGCGTTCGCACTGCAGAAAGCCCATAGGAAAGGAGGAGGAGCTGTCAACGGGCATTCTAAGCTGAATGTGCCTGCTCTCGTCAGACCGCGGCCGCCAGCCAGCTTGAGGCCTGGCAAGTACCAGTATGGGTGACCGGCTGGGAATCCCAGGTCCCGTTGACTTTTAAGGCCGTGAGTAGGTTTCTTTCCTTTTCGGAGGTGCGTTCGCACTGCAGAAAGCCCATAGGAAAGGAGGAGGAGCTGTCAACGGGCATTCTAAACTGAATGTGCCTGCTCTCGTCAGATCGCGGCCGCCAGCCAGCTTGAGGCCTGGCAAGTACCAGTATGGGTGACCGGCTGGGAATCCCAGGTCCCGTTGACTTTTAAGGCCGTGAGTAGGTTGCTTTCCTTTTCGGAGGTGCGTTCGCACTGCAGAAAGCCCATAGGAAAGGAGGAGGAGCTGTCAACGGGCATTCTAAGCTGAATGTGCCTGCTCTCGTCAGATCGCGGCCGCCAGCCAGCTTGAGGCCTGGCAAGTACCAGTATGGGTGACCGGCTGGGAATCCCAGGTCCCGTTGACTTTTAAGGCCGTGAGTAGGTTTCTTTCCTTTTCGGAGGTGCGTTCGCACTGCAGAAAGCCCATAGGAAAGGAGGAGGAGCTGTCAACGGGCATTCTAAGCTGAATGTGCCTGCTCTCGTCAGATCGCGGCCGCCAGCCAGCTTGAGGCCTGGCAAGTACCAGTATGGGTGACCGGCTGGGAATCCCAGGTCCCGTTGACTTTTAAGGCCGTGAGTAGGTTTCTTTCCTTTTCGGAGGTGCGTTCGCACTGCAGAAAGCCCATAGGAAAGGAGGAGGAGCTGTCAACGGGCATTCTAAGCTGAATGTGCCTGCTCTCGTCAGATCGCGGCCGCCAGCCAGCTTGAGGCCTGGCAAGTACCAGTATGGGTGACCGGCTGGGAATCCCAGGTCCCGTTGACTTTTAAGGCCGTGAGTAGGTTGCTTTCCTTTTCGGAGGTGCGTTCGCACTGCAGAAAGCCCATAGGAAAGGAGGAGGAGCTGTCAACGGGCATTCTAAGCTGAATGTGCCTGCTCTCGTCAGATCGCGGCCGCCAGCCAGCTTGAGGCCTGGCAAGTACCAGTATGGGTGACCGGCTGGGAATCCCAGGTCCCGTTGACTTTTAAGGCCGTGAGTAGGTTTCTTTCCTTTTCGGAGGTGCGTTCGCACTGCAGAAAGCCCATAGGAAAGGAGGAGGAGCTGTCAACGGGCATTCTAAGCTGAATGTGCCTGCTCTCGTCAGATCGTGGCCGCCAGCCAGCTTGAGGCCTGGCAAGTACGAGTATGGGTGACCGGCTGGGAATCCCAGGTCCCGTTGACTTTTAAGGCCGTGAGTAGGTTGCTTTCCTTTTCGGAGGTGCGTTCGCACTGCAGAAAGCCCATAGGAAAGGAGGAGGAGCTGTCAACGGGCATTCTAAGCTGAATGTGCCTGCTCTCGTCAGATCGCGGCCGCCAGCCAGCTTGAGGCCTGGCAAGTACCAGTATGGGTGACCGGCTGGGAATCCCAGGTCCCGTTGACTTTTAAGGCCGTGAGTAGGTTTCTTTCCTTTTCGGAGGTGCGTTCGCACTGCAGAAAGCCCATAGGAAAGGAGGAGGAGCTGTCAACGGGCATTCTAAGCTGAATGTGCCTGCTCTCGTCAGATCGCGGCCGCCAGCCAGCTTGAGGCCTGGCAAGTACCAGTATGGGTGACCGGCTGGGAATCCCAGGTCCCGTTGACTTTTAAGGCCGTGAGTAGGTTTCTTTCCGTTTCGGAGGTGCGTTCGCACTGCAGAAAGCCCATAGGAAAGGAGGAGGAGCTGTCAACGGGCATTCTAAGCTGAATGTGCCTGCTCTCGTCAGATCGCGGCCGCCAGCCAGCTTGAGGCCTGGCAAGTACCAGTATGGGTGACCGGCTGGGAATCCCAGGTCCCGTTGACTTTTAAGGCCGTGAGTAGGTTGCTTTCCTTTTCGGAGGTGCGTTCGCACTGCAGAAAGCCCATAGGAAAGGAGGAGGAGCTGTCAACGGGCATTCTAAGCTGAATGTGCCTGCTCTCGTCAGATCGCGGCCGCCAGCCAGCTTGAGGCCTGGCAAGTACCAGTATGGGTGACCGGCTGGGAATCCCAGGTCCCGTTGACTTTTAAGGCCGTGAGTAGGTTTCTTTCCTTTTCGGAGGTGCGTTCGCACTGCAGAAAGCCCATAGGAAAGGAGGAGGAGCTGTCAACGGGCATTCTAAGCTGAATGTGCCTGCTCTCGTCAGATCGCGGCCGCCAGCCAGCTTGAGGCCTGGCAAGTACCAGTATGGGTGACCGGCTGGGAATCCCAGGTCCCGTTGACTTTTAAGGCCGTGAGTAGGTTGCTTTCCTTTTCGGAGGTGCGTTCGCACTGCAGAAAGCCCATAGGAAAGGAGGAGGAGCTGTCAACGGGCATTCTAAGCTGAATGTGCCTGCTCTCGTCAGATCGCGGCCGCCAGCCAGCTTGAGGCCTGGCAAGTACCAGTATGGGTGACCGGCTGGGAATCCCAGGTCCCGTTGACTTTTAAGGCCGTGAGTAGGTTTCTTTCCTTTTCGGAGGTGCATTCGCACTGCAGAAAGCCCATAGGAAAGGAGGAGGAGCTGTCAACGGGCATTCTAAGCTGAATGTGCCTGCTCTCGTCAGATCGCGGCCGCCAGCCAGCTTGAGGCCTGGCAGGTACGAGTATGGGTGACCGGCTGGGAATCCCAGGTCCCGTTGACTTTTAAGGCCGTGAGTAGGTTGCTTTCCTTTTCGGAGGTGCGTTCGCACTGCAGAAAGCCCATAGGAAAGGAGGAGGAGCTGTCAACGGGCATTCTAAGCTGAATGTACCTGCTCTCGTCAGATCGCGGCCGCCAGCCAGCTTGAGGCCTGGCAAGTACCAGTATGGGTGACCGGCTGGGAATCCCAGGTCCCATTGACTTTTAAGGCCGTGAGTAGGTTTCTTTCCGTTTCGGAGGTGCGTTCGCACTGCAGAAAGCCCATAGGAAAGGAGGAGGAGCTGTCAACGGGCATTCTAAGCTGAATGTGCCTGCTCTCGTCAGATCGCGGCCGCCAGCCAGCTTGAGGCCTGGCAAGTACCAGTATGGGTGACCGGCTGGGAATCCCAGGTCCCGTTGACTTTTAAGGCCGTGAGTAGGTTTCTTTCCTTTTCGGAGGTGCGTTCGCACTGCAGAAAGCCCATAGGAAAGGAGGAGGAGCTGTCAACGGGCATTCTAAGCTGAATGTGCCTGCTCTTGTCAGATCGCGGCCGCCAGCCAGCTTGAGGCCTGGCAAGTACCAGTATGGGTGACCGGCTGGGAATCCCAGGTCCCGTTGACTTTTAAGGCCGTGAGTAGGTTTCTTTCCTTTTCGGAGGTGCGTTCGCACTGCAGAAAGCCCATAGGAAAGGAGGAGGAGCTGTCAACGGGCATTCTAAGCTGAATGTGCCTGCTCTCGTCAGATCGCGGCCGCCAGCCAGCTTGAGGCCTGGCAAGTACCAGTATGGGTGACCGGCTGGGAATCCCAGGTCCCGTTGACTTTTATGGCCGTGAGTAGGTTGCTTTCCTTTTCGGAGGTGCGTTCGCACTGCAGAAAGCCCATAGGAAAGGAGGAGGAGCTGTCAACGGGCATTCTAAGCTGAATGTGCCTGCTCTCGTCAGATCGCGGCAGCCAGCCAGCTTGAGGCCTGGCAAGTACCAGTATGGGTGACCGGCTGGGAATCCCAGGTCCCGTTGACTTTTAAGGCCGTGAGTAGGTTTCTTTCCTTTTCGGAAGTGCGTTCGCACTGCAGAAAGCCCATAGGAAAGGAGGAGGAGCTGTCAACGGGCATTCTAAGCTGAATGTGCCTGCTCTCGTCAGATCGCGGCCGCCAGCCAGCTTGAGGCCTGGCAAGTACCAGTATGGGTGACCGGCTGGGAATCCCAGGTCCCGTTGACTTTTAAGGCCGTGAGTAGGTTTCTTTCCTTTTCGGAGGTGCGTTCGCACTGCAGAAAGCCCATAGGAAAAGAGGAGGAGCTGTCAACGGGCATTCTAAGCTGAATGTGCCTGCTCTCGTCAGATCGTGGCCGCCAGCCAGCTTGAGGCCTGGCAAGTACCAGTATGGGTGACCGGCTGGGAATCCCAGGTCCCGTTGACTTTTAAGGCCGTGAGTAGGTTTCTTTCCGTTTCGGAGGTGCGTTCGCACTGCAGAAAGCCCATAGGAAAGGAGGAGGAGCTGTCAACGGGCATTCTAAGCTGAATGTGCCTGCTCTCGTCAGATCGCGGCCGCCAGCCAGCTTGAGGCCTGGCAAGTACCAGTATGGGTGACCGGCTGGGAATCCCAGGTCCCGTTGACTTTTAAGGCCGTGAGTAGGTTTCTTTCCTTTTCGGAGGTGCGTTCGCACTGCAGAAAGCCCATAGGAAAGGAGGAGGAGCTGTCAACGGGCATTCTAAGCTGAATGTGCCTGCTCTCGTCAGATCGCGGCCGCCAGCCAGCTTGAGGCCTGGCAAGTACCAGTATGGGTGACCGGCTGGGAATCCCAGGTCCCGTTGACTTTTAAGGCCGTGAGTAGGTTGCTTTCCTTTTCGGAGGTGCGTTCGAACTGCAGAAAGCCCATAGGAAAGGAGGAGGAGCTGTCAACGGGCATTCTAAGCTGAATGTACCTGCTCTCGTCAGATCGCGGCCGCCAGCCAGCTTGAGGCCTGGCAAGTACCAGTGTGGGTGACCGGCTGGGAATCCCAGGTCCCGTTGACTTTTAAGGCCGTGAGTAGGTTTCTTTCCTTTTCGGAGGTGCGTTCGCACTGCAGAAAGCCCATAGGAAAGGAGGAGGAGCTGTCAACGGGCATTCTAAGCTGAATGTGCCTGCTCTCGTCAGATCGCGGCCGCCAGCCAGCTTGAGGCCTGGCAAGTACCAGTATGGGTGACCGGCTGGGAATCCCAGGTCCCGTTGACTTTTAAGGCCGTGAGTAGGTTGCTTTCCTTTTCGGAGGTGCGTTCGCACTGCAGAAAGCCCATAGGAAAGGAGGAGGAGCTGTCAACGGGCATTCTAAGCTGAATGTGCCTGCTCTCGTCAGATCGCGGCCGCCAGCCAGCTTGAGGCCTGGCAAGTACCAGTATGGGTGACCGGCTGGGAATCCCAGGTCCCGTTGACTTTTAAGGCCGTGAGTAGGTTTCTTTCCTTTTCGGAAGTGCGTTCGCACTGCAGAAAGCCCATAGGAAAGGAGGAGGAGCTGTCAACGGGCATTCTAAGCTGAATGTGCCTGCTCTCGTCAGATCGCGGCCGCCAGCCAGCTTGAGGCCTGGCAAGTACCAGTATGGGTGACCGGCTGGGAATCCCAGGTCCCGTTGACTTTTAAGGCCGTGAGTAGGTTTCTTTCCTTTTCGGAGGTGCGTTCGCACTGCAGAAAGCCCATAGGAAAGGAGGAGGAGCTGTCAACGGGCAATCTAAGCTGAATGTGCCTGCTCTTGTCAGATCGCGGCCGCCAGCCAGCTTGAGGCCTGGCAAGTACCAGTATGGGTGACCGGCTGGGAATCCCAGGTCCCGTTGACTTTTAAGGCCGTGAGTAGGTTTCTTTCCTTTTCGGAAGTGCGTTCGCACTGCAGAAAGCCCATAGGAAAGGAGGAGGAGCTATCAACGGGCATTCTAAGCTGAATGTGCCTGCTCTCGTCAGATCGCAGCCGCCAGCCAGCTTGAGGCCTGGCAAGTACCAGTATGGGTGACCGGCTGGGAATCCCAGGTCCCGTTGACTTTTAAGGCCGTGAGTAGGTTTCTTTCCTTTTCGGAGGTGCGTTCGCACTGCAGAAAGCCCATAGGAAAGGAGGAGGAGCTGTCAACGGGCATTCTAAGCTGAATGTGCCTGCTCTCGTCAGATCGCGGCCGCCAGCCAGCTTGAGGCCTGGCAAGTACCAGTATGGGTGACCGGCTGGGAATCCCAGGTCCCGTTGACTTTTAAGGCCGTGAGTAGGTTTCTTTCCGTTTCGGAGGTGCGTTCGCACTGCAGAAAGCCCATAGGAAAGGAGGAGGAGCTGTCAACGGGCATTCTAAGCTGAATGTGCCTGCTCTCGTCAGATCGCGGCCGCCAGCCAGCTTGAGGCCTGGCAAGTACCAGTATGGGTGACCGGCTGGGAATCCCAGGTCCCGTTGACTTTTAAGGCCGTGAGTAGGTTGCTTTCCTTTTCGGAGGTGCGTTCGCACTGCAGAAAGCCCATAGGAAAGGAGGAGGAGCTGTCAACGGGCATTCTAAGCTGAATGTGCCTGCTCTCGTCAGATCGCGGCCGCCAGCCAGCTTGAGGCCTGGCAAGTACCAGTATGGGTGACCGGCTGGGAATCCCAGGTCCCGTTGACTTTTAAGGCCGTGAGTAGGTTTCTTTCCTTTTCGGAGGTGCGTTCGCACTGCAGAAAGCCCATAGGAAAGGAGGAGGAGCTGTCAACGGGCATTCTAAGCTGAATGTGCCTGCTCTCGTCAGATCGCGGCCGCCAGCCACCTTGAGGCCTGGCAAGTACCAGTATGGGTGACCGGCTGGGAATCCCAGGTCCCGTTGACTTTTAAGGCCGTGAGTAGGTTTCTTTCCTTTTCGGAGGTGCGTTCGCACTGCAGAAAGCCCATAGGAAAGGAGGAGGAGCTGTCAACGGGCATTCTAAGCTGAATGTGCCTGCTCTCGTCAGATCGCGGCCGCCAGCCAGCTTGAGGCCTGGCAAGTACCAGTATGGGTGACCGGCTGGGAATCCCAGGTCCCGTTGACTTTTAAGGCCGTGAGTAGGTTTCTTTCCGTTTCGGAGGTGCGTTCGCACTGCAGAAAGCCCATAGGAAAGGAGGAGGAGCTGTCAACGGGCATTCTAAGCTGAATGTGCCTGCTCTCGTCAGACCGCGGCCGCCAGCCAGCTTGAGGCCTGGCAAGTACCAGTATGGGTGACCGGCTGGGAATCCCAGGTCCCGTTGACTTTTAAGGCCGTGAGTAGGTTTCTTTCCTTTTCGGAGGTGCGTTCGCACTGCAGAAAGCCCATAGGAAAGGAGGAGGAGCTGTCAACGGGCATTCTAAACTGAATGTGCCTGCTCTCGTCAGATCGCGGCCGCCAGCCAGCTTGAGGCCTGGCAAGTACCAGTATGGGTGACCGGCTGGGAATCCCAGGTCCCGTTGACTTTTAAGGCCGTGAGTAGGTTGCTTTCCTTTTCGGAGGTGCGTTCGCACTGCAGAAAGCCCATAGGAAAGGAGGAGGAGCTGTCAACGGGCATTCTAAGCTGAATGTGCCTGCTCTCGTCAGATCGCGGCCGCCAGCCAGCTTGAGGCCTGGCAAGTACCAGTATGGGTGACCGGCTGGGAATCCCAGGTCCCGTTGACTTTTAAGGCCGTGAGTAGGTTTCTTTCCTTTTCGGAGGTGCGTTCGCACTGCAGAAAGCCCATAGGAAAGGAGGAGGAGCTGTCAACGGGCATTCTAAGCTGAATGTGCCTGCTCTCGTCAGATCGCGGCCGCCAGCCAGCTTGAGGCCTGGCAAGTACCAGTATGGGTGACCGGCTGGGAATCCCAGGTCCCGTTGACTTTTAAGGCCGTGAGTAGGTTTCTTTCCTTTTCGGAGGTGCGTTCGCACTGCAGAAAGCCCATAGGAAAGGAGGAGGAGCTGTCAACGGGCATTCTAAGCTGAATGTGCCTGCTCTCGTCAGATCGCGGCCGCCAGCCAGCTTGAGGCCTGGCAAGTACCAGTATGGGTGACCGGCTGGGAATCCCAGGTCCCGTTGACTTTTAAGGCCGTGAGTAGGTTGCTTTCCTTTTCGGAGGTGCGTTCGCACTGCAGAAAGCCCATAGGAAAGGAGGAGGAGCTGTCAACGGGCATTCTAAGCTGAATGTGCCTGCTCTCGTCAGATCGCGGCCGCCAGCCAGCTTGAGGCCTGGCAAGTACCAGTATGGGTGACCGGCTGGGAATCCCAGGTCCCGTTGACTTTTAAGGCCGTGAGTAGGTTTCTTTCCTTTTCGGAGGTGCGTTCGCACTGCAGAAAGCCCATAGGAAAGGAGGAGGAGCTGTCAACGGGCATTCTAAGCTGAATGTGCCTGCTCTCGTCAGATCGTGGCCGCCAGCCAGCTTGAGGCCTGGCAAGTACGAGTATGGGTGACCGGCTGGGAATCCCAGGTCCCGTTGACTTTTAAGGCCGTGAGTAGGTTGCTTTCCTTTTCGGAGGTGCGTTCGCACTGCAGAAAGCCCATAGGAAAGGAGGAGGAGCTGTCAACGGGCATTCTAAGCTGAATGTGCCTGCTCTCGTCAGATCGCGGCCGCCAGCCAGCTTGAGGCCTGGCAAGTACCAGTATGGGTGACCGGCTGGGAATCCCAGGTCCCGTTGACTTTTAAGGCCGTGAGTAGGTTTCTTTCCTTTTCGGAGGTGCGTTCGCACTGCAGAAAGCCCATAGGAAAGGAGGAGGAGCTGTCAACGGGCATTCTAAGCTGAATGTGCCTGCTCTCGTCAGATCGCGGCCGCCAGCCAGCTTGAGGCCTGGCAAGTACCAGTATGGGTGACCGGCTGGGAATCCCAGGTCCCGTTGACTTTTAAGGCCGTGAGTAGGTTGCTTTCCTTTTCGGAGGTGCGTTCGCACTGCAGAAAGCCCATAGGAAAGGAGGAGGAGCTGTCAACGGGCATTCTAAGCTGAATGTGCCTGCTCTCGTCAGATCGCGGCCGCCAGCCAGCTTGAGGCCTGGCAAGTACCAGTATGGGTGACCGGCTGGGAATCCCAGGTCCCGTTGACTTTTAAGGCCGTGAGTAGGTTTCTTTCCTTTTCGGAGGTGCGTTCGCACTGCAGAAAGCCCATAGGAAAGGAGGAGGAGCTGTCAACGGGCATTCTAAGCTGAATGTGCCTGCTCTCGTCAGATCGCGGCCGCCAGCCAGCTTGAGGCCTGGCAAGTACGAGTATGGGTGACCGGCTGGGAATCCCAGGTCCCGTTGACTTTTAAGGCCGTGAGTAGGTTGCTTTCCTTTTCGGAGGTGCGTTCGCACTGCAGAAAGCCCATAGGAAAGGAGGAGGAGCTGTCAACGGGCATTCTAAGCTGAATGTACCTGCTCTCGTCAGATCGCGGCCGCCAGCCAGCTTGAGGCCTGGCAAGTACCAGTATGGGTGACCGGCTGGGAATCCCAGGTCCCATTGACTTTTAAGGCCGTGAGTAGGTTTCTTTCCGTTTCGGAGGTGCATTCGCACTGCAGAAAGCCCATAGGAAAGGAGGAGGAGCTGTCAACGGGCATTCTAAGCTGAATGTGCCTGCTCTCGTCAGATCGCGGCCGCCAGCCAGCTTGAGGCCTGGCAAGTACCAGTATGGGTGACCGGCTGGGAATCCCAGGTCCCGTTGACTTTTAAGGCCGTGAGTAGGTTTCTTTCCTTTTCGGAGGTGCGTTCGCACTGCAGAAAGCCCATAGGAAAGGAGGAGGAGCTGTCAACGGGCATTCTAAGCTGAATGTGCCTGCTCTCGTCAGATCGCGGCCGCCAGCCAGCTTGAGGCCTGGCAAGTACCAGTATGGGTGACCGGCTGGGAATCCCAGGTCCCGTTGACTTTTAAGGCCGTGAGTAGGTTGCTTTCCTTTTCGGAGGTGCGTTCGCACTGCAGAAAGCCCATAGGAAAGGAGGAGGAGCTGTCAACGGGCATTCTAAGCTGAATGTGCCTGCTCTCGTCAGATCGCGGCCGCCAGCCAGCTTGAGGCCTGGCAAGTACCAGTATGGGTGACCGGCTGGGAATCCCAGGTCCCGTTGACTTTTAAGGCCGTGAGTAGGTTTCTTTCCTTTTCGGAAGTGCGTTCGCACTGCAGAAAGCCCATAGGAAAGGAGGATGAGCTGTCAACGGGCATTCTAAGCTGAATGTGCCTGCTCTCGTCAGATCGCGGCCGCCAGCCAGCTTGAGGCCTGGCAAGTACCAGTATGGGTGACCGGCTGGGAATCCCAGGTCCCGTTGACTTTTAAGGCCGTGAGTAGGTTTCTTTCCTTTTCGGAGGTGCGTTCGCACTGCAGAAAGCCCATAGGAAAGGAGGAGGAGCTGTCAACGGGCATTCTAAGCTGAATGTGCCTGCTCTCGTCAGATCGTGGCCGCCAGCCAGCTTGAGGCCTGGCAAGTACCAGTATGGGTGACCGGCTGGGAATCCCAGGTCCCGTTGACTTTTAAGGCCGTGAGTAGGTTTCTTTCCGTTTCGGAGGTGCGTTCGCACTGCAGAAAGCCCATAGGAAAGGAGGAGGAGCTGTCAACGGGCATTCTAAGCTGAATGTACCTGCTCTCGTCAGATCGCGGCCGCCGGCCAGCTTGAGGCCTGGCAAGTACCAGTGTGGGTGACCGGCTGGGAATCCCAGGTCCCGTTGACTTTTAAGGCCGTGAGTAAGTTTCTTTCCGTTTCGGAGGTGCGTTCGCACTGCAGAAAGCCCATAGGAAAGGAGGAGGAGCTGTCAACGGGCATTCTAAGCTGAATGTGCCTGCTCTCGTCAGATCGCGGCCGCCAGCCAGCTTGAGGCCTGGCAAGTACCAGTATGGGTGACCGGCTGGGAATCCCAGGTCCCGTTGACTTTTAAGGCCGTGAGTAGGTTGCTTTCCTTTTCGGAGGTGCGTTCGCACTGCAGAAAGCCCATAGGAAAGGAGGAGGAGCTGTCAACGGGCATTCTAAGCTGAATGTGCCTGCTCTCGTCAGATCGCGGCCGCCAGCCAGCTTGAGGGCTGGCAAGTACCAGTATGGGTGACCGGCTGGGAATCCCAGGTCCCGTTGACTTTTAAGGCCGTGAGTAGGTTGCTTTCCGTTTCGGAGGTGCGTTCGCACTGCAGAAAGCCCATAGGAAAGGAGGAGGAGCTGTCAACGGGCATTCTAAGCTGAATGTGCCTGCTCTCGTCAGATCGCGGCCGCCAGCCAGCTTGAGGCCTGGCAAGTACCAGTATGTGTGACCGGCTGGGAATCCCAGGTCCCATTGACTTTTAAGGCCGTGAGTAGGTTTCTTTCCTTTTCGGAGGTGCGTTCGCACTGCAGAAAGCCCATAGGAAAGGAGGAGGAGCTGTCAACGGGCATTCTAAGCTGAATGTGCCTGCTCTCGTCAGATCGCGGTCGCCAGCCAGCTTGAGGCCTGGCAAGTACCAGTATGGGTGACTGGCTGGGAATCCCAGGTCCCGTTGACTTTTAAGGCCGTGAGTAGGTTGCTTTCCTTTTCGGAGGTGCGTTCGCACTGCAGAAAGCCCATAGGAAAGGAGGAGGAGCTGTCAACGGGCATTCTAAGCTGAATGTGCCTGCTCTCGTCAGATCGCGGCCGCCAGCCAGCTTGAGGCCTGGCAAGTACCAGTATGGGTGACCGGCTGGGAATCCCAGGTCCCGTTGACTTTTAAGGCCGTGAGTAGGTTTCTTTCCTTTTCGGAAGTGCGTTCGCACTGCAGAAAGCCCATAGGAAAGGAGGAGGAGCTGTCAATGGGCATTCTAAGCTGAATGTGCCTGCTCTCGTCAGATCGCGGCCGCCAGCCAGCTTGAGGCCTGGCAAGTACCAGTATGGGTGACCGGCTGGGAATCCCAGGTCCAGTTGACTTTTAAGGCCGTGAGTAGGTTTCTTTCCTTTTCGGAGGTGCGTTCGCACTGCAGAAAGCCCATAGGAAAGGAGGAGGAGCTGTCAACGGGCAATCTAAGCTGAATGTGCCTGCTCTCGTCAGATCGCGGCCGCCAGCCAGCTTGAGGCCTGGCAAGTACCAGTATGGGTGACCGGCTGGGAATCCCAGGTCCCGTTGACTTTTAAGGCCGTGAGTAGGTTTCTTTCCTTTTCGGAAGTGCGTTCGCACTGCAGAAAGCCCATAGGAAAGGAGGAGGAGCTATCAACGGGCATTCTAAGCTGAATGTGCCTGCTCTCGTCAGATCGCGGCCGCCAGCCAGCTTGAGGCCTGGCAAGTACCAGTATGGGTGACCGGCTGGGAATCCCAGGTCCCGTTGACTTTTAAGGCCGTGAGTAGGTTTCTTTCCTTTTCGGAGGTGCGTTCGCACTGCAGAAAGCCCATAGGAAAGGAGGAGGAGCTGTCAACGGGCATTCTAAGCTGAATGTGCCTGCTCTCGTCAGATCGCGGCCGCCAGCCAGCTTGAGGCCTGGCAAGTACCAGTATGGGTGACCGGCTGGGAATCCCAGGTCCCGTTGACTTTTAAGGCCGCGAGTAGGTTTCTTTCCGTTTCGGAGGTGCGTTCGCACTGCAGAAAGCCCATAGGAAAGGAGGAGGAGCTGTCAACGGGCATTCTAAGCTGAATGTGCCTGCTCTCGTCAGATCGCGGCCGCCAGCCAGCTTGAGGCCTGGCAAGTACCAGTATGGGTGACCAGCTGGGAATCCCAGGTCCCGTTGACTTTTAAGGCCGTGAGTAGGTTTCTTTCCTTTTCGGAGGTGCGTTCGCACTGCAGAAAGCCCATAGGAAAGGAGGAGGAGCTGTCAACGGGCATTCTAAGCTGAATGTGCCTGCTCTCGTCAGATCGTGGCCGCCAGCCAGCTTGAGGCCTGGCAAGTACCAGTATGGGTGACCGGCTGGGAATCCCAGGTCCCGTTGACTTTTAAGGCCGTGAGTAGGTGTCTTTCCTTTTCGGAGGTGCGTTCGCACTGCAGAAAGCCCATAGGAAAGGAGGAGGAGCTGTCAACGGGCATTCTAAGCTGAATGTGCCTGCTCTCGTCAGATCGCGGCCGCCAGCCAGCTTGAGGCCTGGCAAGTACCAGTATGGGTGACCGGCTGGGAATCCCAGGTCCCGTTGACTTTTAAGGCCGTGAGTAGGTTGCTTTCCTTTTCGGAGGTGCGTTCGCACTGCAGAAAGCCCATAGGAAAGGAGGAGGAGCTGTCAACGGGCATTCTAAGCTGAATGTACCTGCTCTCGTCAGATCGCGGCCGCCAGCCAGCTTGAGGCCTGGCAAGTACCAGTGTGGGTGACCGGCTGGGAATCCCAGGTCCCGTTGACTTTTAAGGCCGTGAGTAGGTTTCTTTCCGTTTCGGAGGTGCGTTCGCACTGCAGAAAGCCCATAGGAAAGGAGGAGGAGCTGTCAACGGGCATTCTAAGCTGAATGTGCCTGCTCTCGTCAGATCGCGGCCGCCAGCCAGCTTGAGGCCTGGCAAGTACCAGTATGGGTGACCGGCTGGGAATCCCAGGTCCCGTTGACTTTTAAGGCCGTGAGTAGGTTTCTTTCCTTTTCGGAGGTGCGTTCGCACTGCAGAAAGCCCATAGGAAAGGAGGAGGAGCTGTCAACGGGCATTCTAAGCTGAATGTGCCTGCTCTCGTCAGATCGCGGCCGCCAGCCAGCTTGAGGCCTGGCAAGTACCAGTATGGGTGACCGGCTGGGAATCCCAGGTCCCGTTGACTTTTAAGGCCGTGAGTAGGTTGCTTTCCTTTTCGGAGGTGCGTTCGCACTGCAGAAAGCCCATAGGAAAGGAGGAGGAGCTGTCAACGGGCATTCTAAGCTGAATGTGCCTGCTCTCGTCAGATCGCGGCCGCCAGCCAGCTTGAGGCCTGGCAAGTACCAGTATGTGTGACCGGTTGGGAATCCCAGGTCCCGTTGACTTTTAAGGCCGTGAGTAGGTTTCTTTCCTTTTCGGAGGTGCGTTCGCACTGCAGAAAGCCCATAGGAAAGGAGGAGGAGCTGTCAACGGGCATTCTAAGCTGAATGTGCCTGCTCTCGTCAGATCGCGGTCGCCAGCCAGCTTGAGGCCTGGCAAGTACCAGTATGGGTGACCGGCTGGGAATCCCAGGTCCCGTTGACTTTTAAGGCCGTGAGTAGGTTGATTTCCTTTTCGGAGGTGCGTTCGCACTGCAGAAAGCCCATAGGAAAGGAGGAGGAGCTGTCAACGGGCATTCTAAGCTGAATGTGCCTGCTCTCGTCAGATCGCGGCCGCCAGCCAGCTTGAGGCCTGGCAAGTACCAGTATGGGTGACCGGCTGGGAATCCCAGGTCCAGTTGACTTTTAAGGCCGTGAGTAGGTTTCTTTCCTTTTCGGAGGTGCGTTCGCACTGCAGAAAGCCCATAGGAAAGGAGGAGGAGCTGTCAACGGGCAATCTAAGCTGAATGTGCCTGCTCTCGTCAGATCGCGGCCGCCAGCCAGCTTGAGGCCTGGCAAGTACCAGTATGGGTGACCGGCTGGGAATCCCAGGTCCCGTTGACTTTTAAGGCCGTGAGTAGGTTTCTTTCCTTTTCGGAAGTGCGTTCGCACTGCAGAAAGCCCATAGGAAAGGAGGAGGAGCTATCAACGGGCATTCTAAGCTGAATGTGCCTGCTCTCGTCAGATCGCGGCCGCCAGCCAGCTTGAGGCCTGGCAAGTACCAGTATGGGTGACCGGCTGGGAATCCCAGGTCCCGTTGACTTTTAAGGACGTGAGTAGGTTTCTTTCCTTTTCGGAGGTGCGTTCGCACTGCAGAAAGCCCATAGGAAAGGAGGAGGAGCTGTCAACGGGCATTCTAAGCTGAATGTGCCTGCTCTCGTCAGATCGCGGCCGCCAGTCAGATCGCGGCCGCCAGCCAGCTTGAGGCCTGGCAAGTACCAGTATGGGTGACCGGCTGGGAATCCCAGGTCCCGTTGACTTTTAAGGCCGTGAGTAGGTTTCTTTCCGTTTCGGAGGTGCGTTCGCACTGCAGAAAGCCCATAGGAAAGGAGGAGGAGCTGTCAACGGGCATTCTAAGCTGAATGTGCCTGCTCTCGTCAGATCGCGGCCGCCAGCCAGCTTGAGGCCTGGCAAGTACCAGTATGGGTGACCGGCTGGGAATCCCAGGTCCCGTTGACTTTTAAGGCCGTGAGTAGGTTGCTTTCCTTTTCGGAGGTGCGTTCGCACTGCAGAAAGCCCATAGGAAAGGAGGAGTAGCTGTCAACGGGCATTCTAAGCTGAATGTGCCTGCTCTCGTCAGATCGCGGCCGCCAGCCAGCTTGAGGCCTGGCAAGTACCAGTATGGGTGACCGGCTGGGAATCCCAGGTCCCGTTGACTTTTAAGGCCGTGAGTAGGTTTCTTTCCTTTTCGGAGGTGCGTTCGCACTGCAGAAAGCCCATAGGAAAGGAGGAGGAGCTGTCAACGGGCATTCTAAGCTGAATGTGCCTGCTCTCGTCAGATCGCGGCCGCCAGCCAGCTTGAGGCCTGGCAAGTACCAGTATGGGTGACCGGCTGGGAATCCCAGGTCCCGTTGACTTTTAAGGCCGTGAGTAGGTTGCTTTCCTTTTCGGAGGTGCGTTCGCACTGCAGAAAGCCCATAGGAAAGGAGGAGGAGCTGTCAACGGGCATTCTAAGCTGAATGTACCTGCTCTCGTCAGATCGCGGCCGCCAGCCAGCTTGAGGCCTGGCAAGTACCAGTATGGGTGACCGGCTGGGAATCCCAGGTCCCATTGACTTTTAAGGCCGTGAGTAGGTTTCTTTCCGTTTCGGAGGTGCGTTCGCACTGCAGAAAGCCCATAGGAAAGGAGGAGGAGCTGTCAACGGGCATTCTAAGCTGAATGTGCCTGCTCTCGTCAGATCGCGGCCGCCAGCCAGCTTGAGGCCTGGCAAGTACCAGTATGGGTGACCGGCTGGGAATCCCAGGTCCCGTTGACTTTTAAGGCCGTGAGTAGGTTTCTTTCCTTTTCGGAGGTGCGTTCGCACTGCAGAAAGCCCATAGGAAAGGAGGAGGAGCTGTCAACGGGCGTTCTAAGCTGAATGTGCCTGCTCTCGTCAGATCGCGGCCGCCAGCCAGCTTGAGGCCTGGCAAGTACCAGTATGGGTGACCGGCTGGGAATCCCAGGTCCCGTTGACTTTTAAGGCCGTGAGTAGGTTGCTTTCCTTTTCGGAGGTGCGTTCGCACTGCAGAAAGCCCATAGGAAAGGAGGAGGAGCTGTCAACGGGCATTCTAAGCTGAATGTACCTGCTCTCGTCAGATCGCGGCCGCCAGCCAGCTTGAGGCCTGGCAAGTACCAGTATGGGTGACCGGCTGGGAATCCCAGGTCCCGTTGACTTTTAAGGCCGTGAGTAGGTTTCTTTCCGTTTCGGAGGTGCGTTCGCACTGCAGAAAGCCCATAGGAAAGGAGGAGGAGCTGTCAACGGGCATTCTAAGCTGAATGTGCCTGCTCTCGTCAGATCGCGGCCGCCAGCCAGCTTGAGGCCTGGCAAGTACCAGTATGGGTGACCGGCTGGGAATCCCAGGTCCCGTTGACTTTTAAGGCCGTGAGTAGGTTTCTTTCCTTTTCGGAGGTGCGTTCGCACTGCAGAAAGCCCATAGGAAAGGAGGAGGAGCTGTCAACGGGCATTCTAAGCTGAATGTGCCTGCTCTCGTCAGATCGCGGCCGCCAGCCAGCTTGAG
The DNA here is from genome assembly GCF_035609145.1 of Eleutherodactylus coqui. Classification (NCBI taxonomy): domain Eukaryota; kingdom Metazoa; phylum Chordata; class Amphibia; order Anura; family Eleutherodactylidae; genus Eleutherodactylus; species Eleutherodactylus coqui. Next base: position 37,666 of record NW_027102227.1, on the reverse strand, counting down.
GCCTGGCAAGTACCAGTATGGGTGACCGGCTGGGAATCCCAGGTCCCATTGACTTTTAAGGCCGTGAGTAGGTTTCTTTCCGTTTCGGAGGTGCGTTCGCACTGCAGAAAGCCCATAGGAAAGGAGGAGGAGCTGTCAACGGGCATTCTAAGCTGAATGTGCCTGCTCTCGTCAGATCGCAGCCGCCAGCCAGCTTGAGGCCTGGCAAGTACCAGTATGGGTGACCGGCTGGGAATCCCAGGTCCCGTTGACTTTTAAGGCCGTGAGTAGGTTGCTTTCCTTTTCGGAGGTGCGTTCGCACTGCAGAAAGCCCATAGGAAAGGAGGAGGAGCTGTCAACGGGCATTCTAAGCTGAATGTGCCTGCTCTCGTCAGATCGCGGCCGCCAGCCAGCTTGAGGCCTGGCAAGTACCAGTATGGGTGACCGGCTGGGAATCCCAGGTCCCGTTGACTTTTAAGGCCGTGAGTAGGTTGCTTTCCTTTTCGGAGGTGCGTTCGCACTGCAGAAAGCCCATAGGAAAGGAGGAGGAGCTGTCAACGGGCATTCTAAGCTGAATGTACCTGCTCTCGTCAGATCGCGGCCGCCAGCCAGCTTGAGGCCTGGCAAGTACCAGTATGGGTGACCGGCTGGGAATCCCAGGTCCCATTGACTTTTAAGGCCGTGAGTAGGTTTCTTTCCGTTTCGGAGGTGCGTTCGCACTGCAGAAAGCCCATAGGAAAGGAGGAGGAGCTGTCAACGGGCATTCTAAGCTGAATGTGCCTGCTCTCGTCAGATCGCGGCCGCCAGCCAGCTTGAGGCCTGGCAAGTACCAGTATGGGTGACCGGCTGGGAATCCCAGGTCCCGTTGACTTTTAAGGCCGTGAGTAGGTTTCTTTCCTTTTCGGAGGTGCGTTCGCACTGCAGAAAGCCCATAGGAAAGGAGGAGGAGCTGTCAATGGGCATTCTAAGCTGAATGTGCCTGCTCTCGTCAGATCGCGGCCGCCAGCCAGCTTGAGGCCTGGCAAGTACCAGTATGGGTGACCGGCTGGGAATCCCAGGTCCCGCTGACTTTTAAGGCCGTGAGTAGGTTGCTTTCCTTTTCGGAGGTGCGTTCGCACTGCAGAAAGCCCATAGGAAAGGAGGAGGAGCTGTCAACGGGCATTCTAAGCTGAATGTGCCTGCTCTCGTCAGATCGCGGCCGCCAGCCAGCTTGAGGCCTGGCAAGTACCAGTATGGGTGACCGGCTGGGAATCCCAGGTCCCGTTGACTTTTAAGGCCGTGAGTAGGTTTCTTTCCGTTTCGGAGGTGCGTTCGCACTGCAGAAAGCCCATAGGAAAGGAGGAGGAGCTGTCAACGGGCATTCTAAGCTGAATGTGCCTGCTCTCGTCAGATCGCGGCCGCCAGCCAGCTTGAGGCCTGGCAAGTACCAGTATGGGTGACCGGCTGGGAATCCCAGGTCCCGTTGACTTTTAAGGCCGTGAGTAGGTTTCTTTCCGTTTCGGAGGTGCGTTCGCACTGCAGAAAGCCCATAGGAAAGGAGGAGGAGCTGTCAACGGGCATTCTAAGCTGAATGTGCCTGCTCTCGTCAGATCGCGGCCGCCAGCCAGCTTGAGGCCTGGCAAGTACCAGTATGGGTGACCGGCTGGGAATCCCAGGTCCCGTTGACTTTTAAGGCCGTGAGTAGGTTTCTTTCCTTTTCGGAGGTGCGTTCGCACTGCAGAAAGCCCATAGGAAAGGAGGAGGAGCTGTCAACGGGCATTCTAAGCTGAATGTGCCTGCTCTCGTCAGATCGCGGCCGCCAGCCAGCTTGAGGCCTGGCAAGTACCAGTATGGGTGACCGGCTGGGAATCCCAGGTCCCGTTGACTTTTAAGGCCGTGAGTAGGTTGCTTTCCTTTTCGGAGGTGCGTTCGCACTGCAGAAAGCCCATAGGAAAGGAGGAGGAGCTGTCAACGGGCATTCTAAGCTGAATGTACCTGCTCTCGTCAGATCGCGGCCGCCAGCCAGCTTGAGGCCTGGCAAGTACCAGTATGGGTGACCGGCTGGGAATCCCAGGTCCCATTGACTTTTAAGGCCGTGAGTAGGTTTCTTTCCGTTTCGGAGGTGCGTTCGCACTGCAGAAAGCCCATAGGAAAGGAGGAGGAGCTGTCAACGGGCATTCTAAGCTGAATGTGCCTGCTCTCGTCAGATCGCGGCCGCCAGCCAGCTTGAGGCCTGGCAAGTACCAGTATGGGTGACCGGCTGGGAATCCCAGGTCCCGTTGACTTTTAAGGCCGTGAGTAGGTTTCTTTCCTTTTCGGAGGTGCGTTCGCACTGCAGAAAGCCCATAGGAAAGGAGGAGGAGCTGTCAACGGGCGTTCTAAGCTGAATGTGCCTGCTCTCGTCAGATCGCGGCCGCCAGCCAGCTTGAGGCCTGGCAAGTACCAGTATGGGTGACCGGCTGGGAATCCCAGGTCCCGTTGACTTTTAAGGCCGTGAGTAGGTTGCTTTCCTTTTCGGAGGTGCGTTCGCACTGCAGAAAGCCCATAGGAAAGGAGGAGGAGCTGTCAACGGGCATTCTAAGCTGAATGTACCTGCTCTCGTCAGATCGCGGCCGCCAGCCAGCTTGAGGCCTGGCAAGTACCAGTGTGGGTGACCGGCTGGGAATCCCAGGTCCAGTTGACTTTTAAGGCCGTGAGTAGGTTTCTTTCCGTTTCGGAGGTGCGTTCGCACTGCAGAAAGCCCATAGGAAAGGAGGAGGAGCTGTCAACGGGCATTCTAAGCTGAATGTGCCTGCTCTCGTCAGATCGCGGCCGCCAGCCAGCTTGAGGCCTGGCAAGTACCAGTATGGGTGACCGGCTGGGAATCCCAGGTCCCGTTGACTTTTAAGGCCGTGAGTAGGTTTCTTTCCTTTTCGGAGGTGCGTTCGCACTGCAGAAAGCCCATAGGAAAGGAGGAGGAGCTGTCAACGGGCATTCTAAGCTGAATGTGCCTGCTCTCGTCAGATCGCGGCCGCCAGCCAGCTTGAGGCCTGGCAAGTACCAGTATGGGTGACCGGCTGGGAATCCCAGGTCCCGTTGACTTTTAAGGCCGTGAGTAGGTTTCTTTCCGTTTCGGAGGTGCGTTCGCACTGCAGAAAGCCCATAGGAAAGGAGGAGCAGCTGTCAACGGGCATTCTAAGCTGAATGTGCCTGCTCTCGTCAGATCGCGGCCGCCAGCCAGCTTGAGGCCTGGCAAGTACCAGTATGGGTGACCGGCTGGGAATCCCAGGTCCCGTTGATTTTTAAGGCCGTGAGTAGGTTTCTTTCCTTTTCGGAGGTGCGTTCGCACTGCAGAAAGCCCATAGGAAAGGAGGAGGAGCTGTCAACGGGCATTCTAAGCTGAATGTGCCTGCTCTCGTCAGATCGCGGCCGCCAGCCAGCTTGAGGCCTGGCAAGTACCAGTATGGGTGACCGGCTGGGAATCCCAGGTCCCGTTGACTTTTAAGGCCGTGAGCAGGTTGCTTTCCTTTTTGGGTGGTGCGTTCGCACTGCAGAAAGCCCATAGGAAAGGAGGAGGAGCTGTCAACGGGCATTCTAAGCTGAATGTGCCTGCTCTCGTCAGATCGCGGCCGCCAGCCAGCTTGAGGACTGGCAAGTACCAGTATGGGTGACCGGCTGGGAATCCCAGGTCCCGTTGACTTTTAAGGCCGTGAGTAGGTTGCTTTCCTTTTCGGAGGTGCGTTCGCACTGCAGAAAGCCCATAGGAAAGGAGGAGGAGCTGTCAACGGGCATTCTAAGCTGAATGTGCCTGCTCTCGTCAGATCGCGGCCGCCAGCCAGCTTGAGGCCTGGCAAGTACCAGTATGGGTGACCGGCTGGGAATCCCAGGTCCCGTTGACTTTTAAGGCCGTGAGTAGGTTGCTTTCCTTTTCGGAGGTGCGTACGCACTGCAGAAAGCCCATAGGAAAGGAGGAGGAGCTGTCAACGGGCATTCTAAGCTGAATGTGCCTGCTCTCGTCAGATCGCAGCCGCCAGCCAGCTTGAGGCCTGGCAAGTACCAGTATGGGTGACCGGCTGGGAATCCCAGGTCCCGTTGACTTTTAAGGCCGTGAGTAGGTTGCTTTCCTTTTCGGAGGTGCGTTCGCACTGCAGAAAGCCCATAGGAAAGGAGGAGGAGCTGTCAACGGGCATTCTAAGCTGAATGTGCCTGCTCTCGTCAGATCGCGGCCGCCAGCCAGCTTGAGGCCTGGCAAGTACCAGTATGGGTGACCGGCTGGGAATCCCAGGTCCCGTTGACTTTTAAGGCCGTGAGTAGGTTGCTTTCCTTTTCGGAGGTGCGTTCGCACTGCAGAAAGCCCATAGGAAAGGAGGAGGAGCTGTCAACGGGCATTCTAAGCTGAATGTACCTGCTCTCGTCAGATCGCGGCCGCCAGCCAGCTTGAGGCCTGGCAAGTACCAGTATGGGTGACCGGCTGGGAATCCCAGGTCCCATTGACTTTTAAGGCCGTGAGTAGGTTTCTTTCCGTTTCGGAGGTGCGTTCGCACTGCAGAAAGCCCATAGGAAAGGAGGAGGAGCTGTCAACGGGCATTCTAAGCTGAATGTGCCTGCTCTCGTCAGATCGCGGCCGCCAGCCAGCTTGAGGCCTGGCAAGTACCAGTATGGGTGACCGGCTGGGAATCCCAGGTCCCGTTGACTTTTAAGGCCGTGAGTAGGTTTCTTTCCTTTTCGGAGGTGCGTTCGCACTGCAGAAAGCCCATAGGAAAGGAGGAGGAGCTGTCAATGGGCATTCTAAGCTGAATGTGCCTGCTCTCGTCAGATCGCGGCCGCCAGCCAGCTTGAGGCCTGGCAAGTACCAGTATGGGTGACCGGCTGGGAATCCCAGGTCCCGCTGACTTTTAAGGCCGTGAGTAGGTTGCTTTCCTTTTCGGAGGTGCGTTCGCACTGCAGAAAGCCCATAGGAAAGGAGGAGGAGCTGTCAACGGGCATTCTAAGCTGAATGTGCCTGCTCTCGTCAGATCGCGGCCGCCAGCCAGCTTGAGGCCTGGCAAGTACCAGTATGGGTGACCGGCTGGGAATCCCAGGTCCCGTTGACTTTTAAGGCCGTGAGTAGGTTTCTTTCCGTTTCGGAGGTGCGTTCGCACTGCAGAAAGCCCATAGGAAAGGAGGAGGAGCTGTCAACGGGCATTCTAAGCTGAATGTGCCTGCTCTCGTCAGATCGCGGCCGCCAGCCAGCTTGAGGCCTGGCAAGTACCAGTATGGGTGACCGGCTGGGAATCCCAGGTCCCGTTGACTTTTAAGGCCGTGAGTAGGTTTCTTTCCGTTTCGGAGGTGCGTTCGCACTGCAGAAAGCCCATAGGAAAGGAGGAGGAGCTGTCAACGGGCATTCTAAGCTGAATGTGCCTGCTCTCGTCAGATCGCGGCCGCCAGCCAGCTTGAGGCCTGGCAAGTACCAGTATGGGTGACCGGCTGGGAATCCCAGGTCCCGTTGACTTTTAAGGCCGTGAGTAGGTTTCTTTCCTTTTCGGAGGTGCGTTCGCACTGCAGAAAGCCCATAGGAAAGGAGGAAGAGCTGTCAACGGGCATTCTAAGCTGAATGTGCCTGCTCTCGTCAGATCGCGGCCGCCAGCCAGCTTGAGGCCTGGCAAGTACCAGTATGGGTGACCGGCTGGGAATCCCAGGTCCCGTTGACTTTTAAGGCCGTGAGTAGGTTGCTTTCCTTTTCGGAGGTGCGTTCGCACTGCAGAAAGCCCATAGGAAAGGAGGAGGAGCTGTCAACGGGCATTCTAAGCTGAATGTACCTGCTCTCGTCAGATCGCGGCCGCCAGCCAGCTTGAGGCCTGGCAAGTACCAGTATGGGTGACCGGCTGGGAATCCCAGGTCCCATTGACTTTTAAGGCCGTGAGTAGGTTTCTTTCCGTTTCGGAGGTGCGTTCGCACTGCAGAAAGCCCATAGGAAAGGAGGAGGAGCTGTCAACGGGCATTCTAAGCTGAATGTGCCTGCTCTCGTCAGATCGCGGCCGCCAGCCAGCTTGAGGCCTGGCAAGTACCAGTATGGGTGACCGGCTGGGAATCCCAGGTCCCGCTGACTTTTAAGGCCGTGAGTAGGTTTCTTTCCTTTTCGGAGGTGCGTTCGCACTGCAGAAAGCCCATAGGAAAGGAGGAGGAGCTGTCAACGGGCGTTCTAAGCTGAATGTGCCTGCTCTCGTCAGATCGCGGCCGCCAGCCAGCTTGAGGCCTGGCAAGTACCAGTATGGGTGACCGGCTGGGAATCCCAGGTCCCGTTGACTTTTAAGGCCGTGAGTAGGTTGCTTTCCTTTTCGGAGGTGCGTTCGCACTGCAGAAAGCCCATAGGAAAGGAGGAGGAGCTGTCAACGGGCATTCTAAGCTGAATGTACCTGCTCTCGTCAGATCGCGGCCGCCAGCCAGCTTGAGGCCTGGCAAGTACCAGTGTGGGTGACCGGCTGGGAATCCCAGGTCCAGTTGACTTTTAAGGCCGTGAGTAGGTTTCTTTCCGTTTCGGAGGTGCGTTCGCACTGCAGAAAGCCCATAGGAAAGGAGGAGGAGCTGTCAACGGGCATTCTAAGCTGAATGTGCCTGCTCTCGTCAGATCGCGGCCGCCAGCCAGCTTGAGGCCTGGCAAGTACCAGTATGGGTGACCGGCTGGGAATCCCAGGTCCCGTTGACTTTTAAGGCCGTGAGTAGGTTTCTTTCCTTTTCGGAGGTGCGTTCGCACTGCAGAAAGCCCATAGGAAAGGAGGAGGAGCTGTCAACGGGCATTCTAAGCTGAATGTGCCTGCTCTCGTCAGATCGCGGCCGCCAGCCAGCTTGAGGCCTGGCAAGTACCAGTATGGGTGACCGGCTGGGAATCCCAGGTCCCGTTGACTTTTAAGGCCGTGAGTAGGTTTCTTTCCGTTTCGGAGGTGCGTTCGCACTGCAGAAAGCCCATAGGAAAGGAGGAGCAGCTGTCAACGGGCATTCTAAGCTGAATGTGCCTGCTCTCGTCAGATCGCGGCCGCCAGCCAGCTTGAGGCCTGGCAAGTACCAGTATGGGTGACCGGCTGGGAATCCCAGGTCCCGTTGATTTTTAAGGCCGTGAGTAGGTTTCTTTCCTTTTCGGAGGTGCGTTCGCACTGCAGAAAGCCCATAGGAAAGGAGGAGGAGCTGTCAACAGGCATTCTAAGCTGAATGTGCCTGCTCTCGTCAGATCGCGGCCGCCAGCCAGCTTGAGGCCTGGCAAGTACCAGTATGGGTGACCGGCTGGGAATCCCAGGTCCCGTTGACTTTTAAGGCCGTGAGCAGGTTGCTTTCCTTTTTGGGTGGTGCGTTCGCACTGCAGAAAGCCCATAGGAAAGGAGGAGGAGCTGTCAACGGGCATTCTAAGCTGAATGTGCCTGCTCTCGTCAGATCGCGGCCGCCAGCCAGCTTGAGGACTGGCAAGTACCAGTATGGGTGACCGGCTGGGAATCCCAGGTCCCGTTGACTTTTAAGGCCGTGAGTAGGTTGCTTTCCTTTTCGGAGGTGCGTTCGCACTGCAGAAAGCCCATAGGAAAGGAGGAGGAGCTGTCAACGGGCATTCTAAGCTGAATGTGCCTGCTCTCGTCAGATCGCGGCCGCCAGCCAGCTTGAGGCCTGGCAAGTACCAGTATGGGTGACCGGCTGGGAATCCCAGGTCCCGTTGACTTTTAAGGCCGTGAGTAGGTTGCTTTCCTTTTCGGAGGTGCGTACGCACTGCAGAAAGCCCATAGGAAAGGAGGAGGAGCTGTCAACGGGCATTCTAAGCTGAATGTGCCTGCTCTCGTCAGATCGCGGCCGCCAGCCAGCTTGAGGCCTGGCAAGTACCAGTATGGGTGACCGGCTGGGAATCCCAGGTCCCGTTGACTTTTAAGGCCGTGAGTAGGTTGCTTTCCTTTTCGGAGGTGCGTTCGCACTGCAGAAAGCCCATAGGAAAGGAGGAGAAGCTGTCAACGGGCATTCTAAGCTGAATGTGCCTGCTCTCGTCGGATCGCGGCCGCCAGCCAGCTTGAGGCCTGGCAAGTACCAGTATGGGTGACCGGCTGGGAATCCCAGGTCCCGTTGACTTTTAAGGCCGTGAGCAGGTTGCTTTCCTTTTCGGAGGTGCGTTCGCACTGCAGAAAGCCCATAGGAAAGGAGGAGGAGCTGTCAACGGGCATTCTAAGCTGAATGTGCCTGCTCTCGTCAGATCGCGGCCGCCAGCCAGCTTGAGGCCTGGCAAGTACCAGTATGGGTGACCGGCTGGGAATCCCAGGTCCCGTTGACTTTTAAGGCCGTGAGTAGGTTTCTTTCCTTTTCGGAGGTGCGTTCGCACTGCAGAAAGCCCATAGGAAAGGAGGAGGAGCTGTCAACGGGCATTCTAAGCTGAATGTGCCTGCTCTCGTCAGATCGCGGCCGCCAGCCAGCTTGAGGCCTGGCAAGTACCAGTATGGGTGACCGGCTGGGAATCCCAGGTCCCGTTGACTTTTAAGGCCGTGAGTAGGTTTCTTTCCTTTTCGGAGGTGCGTTCGCACTGCAGAAAGCCCATAGGAAAGGAGGAGGAGCTGTCAACGGGCATTCTAAGCTGAATGTGCCTGCTCTCGTCAGATCGCGGCCGCCAGCCAGCTTGAGGCCTGGCAAGTACCAGTATGGGTGACCGGCTGGGAATCCCAGGTCCAGTTGACTTTTAAGGCCGTGAGTAGGTTGCTTTCCTTTTCGGAGGTGCGTTCGCACTGCAGAAAGCCCATAGGAAAGGAGGAGGAGCTGTCAACGGGCATTCTAAGCTGAATGTGCCTGCTCTCGTCAGATCGCGGCCGCCAGCCAGCTTGAGGCCTGGCAAGTACCAGTATGGGTGACCGGCTGGGAATCCCAGGTCCCGTTGACTTTTAAGGCCGTGAGTAGGTTTCTTTCCGTTTCGGAGGTGCGTTCGCACTGCAGAAAGCCCATAGGAAAGGAGGAGCAGCTGTCAACGGGCATTCTAAGCTGAATGTGCCTGCTCTCGTCAGATCGCGGCCGCCAGCCAGCTTGAGGCCTGGCAAGTACCAGTATGGGTGACCGGCTGGGAATCCCAGGTCCCGTTGATTTTTAAGGCCGTGAGTAGGTTTCTTTCCTTTTCGGAGGTGCGTTCGCACTGCAGAAAGCCCATAGGAAAGGAGGAGGAGCTGTCAACAGGCATTCTAAGCTGAATGTGCCTGCTCTCGTCAGATCGCGGCCGCCAGCCAGCTTGAGGCCTGGCAAGTACCAGTATGGGTGACCGGCTGGGAATCCCAGGTCCCGTTGACTTTTAAGGCCGTGAGCAGGTTGCTTTCCTTTTTGGGTGGTGCGTTCGCACTGCAGAAAGCCCATAGGAAAGGAGGAGGAGCTGTCAACGGGCATTCTAAGCTGAATGTGCCTGCTCTCGTCAGATCGCGGCCGCCAGCCAGCTTGAGGACTGGCAAGTACCAGTATGGGTGACCGGCTGGGAATCCCAGGTCCCGTTGACTTTTAAGGCCGTGAGTAGGTTGCTTTCCTTTTCGGAGGTGCGTTCGCACTGCAGAAAGCCCATAGGAAAGGAGGAGGAGCTGTCAACGGGCATTCTAAGCTGAATGTGCCTGCTCTCGTCAGATCGCGGCCGCCAGCCAGCTTGAGGCCTGGCAAGTACCAGTATGGGTGACCGGCTGGGAATCCCAGGTCCCGTTGACTTTTAAGGCCGTGAGTAGGTTGCTTTCCTTTTCGGAGGTGCGTACGCACTGCAGAAAGCCCATAGGAAAGGAGGAGGAGCTGTCAACGGGCATTCTAAGCTGAATGTGCCTGCTCTCGTCAGATCGCGGCCGCCAGCCAGCTTGAGGCCTGGCAAGTACCAGTATGGGTGACCGGCTGGGAATCCCAGGTCCCGTTGACTTTTAAGGCCGTGAGTAGGTTGCTTTCCTTTTCGGAGGTGCGTTCGCACTGCAGAAAGCCCATAGGAAAGGAGGAGAAGCTGTCAACGGGCATTCTAAGCTGAATGTGCCTGCTCTCGTCGGATCGCGGCCGCCAGCCAGCTTGAGGCCTGGCAAGTACCAGTATGGGTGACCGGCTGGGAATCCCAGGTCCCGTTGACTTTTAAGGCCGTGAGCAGGTTGCTTTCCTTTTCGGAGGTGCGTTCGCACTGCAGAAAGCCCATAGGAAAGGAGGAGGAGCTGTCAACGGGCATTCTAAGCTGAATGTGCCTGCTCTCGTCAGATCGCGGCCGCCAGCCAGCTTGAGGCCTGGCAAGTACCAGTATGGGTGACCGGCTGGGAATCCCAGGTCCCGTTGACTTTTAAGGCCGTGAGTAGGTTTCTTTCCTTTTCGGAGGTGCGTTCGCACTGCAGAAAGCCCATAGGAAAGGAGGAGGAGCTGTCAACGGGCATTCTAAGCTGAATGTGCCTGCTCTCGTCAGATCGCGGCCGCCAGCCAGCTTGAGGCCTGGCAAGTACCAGTATGGGTGACCGGCTGGGAATCCCAGGTCCCGTTGACTTTTAAGGCCGTGAGTAGGTTTCTTTCCTTTTCGGAGGTGCGTTCGCACTGCAGAAAGCCCATAGGAAAGGAGGAGGAGCTGTCAACGGGCATTCTAAGCTGAATGTGCCTGCTCTCGTCAGATCGCGGCCGCCAGCCAGCTTGAGGCCTGGCAAGTACCAGTATGGGTGACCGGCTGGGAATCCCAGGTCCAGTTGACTTTTAAGGCCGTGAGTAGGTTGCTTTCCTTTTCGGAGGTGCGTTCGCACTGCAGAAAGCCCATAGGAAAGGAGGAGGAGCTGTCAACGGGCATTCTAAGCTGAATGTGCCTGCTCTCGTCAGATCGCGGCCGCCAGCCAGCTTGAGGCCTGGCAAGTACCAGTATGGGTGACCGGCTGGGAATCCCAGGTCCCGTTGACTTTTAAGGCCGTGAGTAGGTTTCTTTCCTTTTTGGAGGTGCGTTCGCACTGCAGAAAGCCCATAGGAAAGGAGGAGGAGCTGTCAACAGGCATTCTAAGCTGAATGTGCCTGCTCTCGTCAGATCGCGGCCGCCAGCCAGCTTGAGGCCTGGCAAGTACCAGTATGGGTGACCGGCTGGGAATCCCAGGTCCCGTTGACTTTTAAGGCCGTGAGTAGGTTTCTTTCCTTTTCGGAGGTGCGTTCGCACTGCAGAAAGCCCGTAGGAAAGGAGGAGGAGCTGTCAACGGGCATTCTAAGCTGAATGTGCCTGCTCTCGTCAGATCGCGGCCGCCAGCCAGCTTGAGGCCTGGCAAGTACCAGTATGGGTGACCGGCTGGGAATCCCAGGTCCCGTTGACTTTTAAGGCCGTGAGTAGGTTGCTTTCCTTTTCGGAGGTGCGTTCGCACTGCAGAAAGCCCATAGGAAAGGAGGAGGAGCTCTCAACGGGCATTCTAAGCTGAATGTGCCTGCTCTCGTCAGATCGCGGCCGCCAGCCAGCTTGAGGCCTGGCAAGTACCAGTATGGGTGACCGGCTGGGAATCCCATGTCCCGTTGAATTTTAAGGCCGTGAGTAGGTTTCTTTCCTTTTCGGAGGTGCGTTCGCACTGCAGAAAGCCCATAGGAAAGGAGGAGGAGCTGTCAACGGGCATTCTAAGCTGAATGTGCCTGCTCTCGTCAGATCGCGGCCGCCAGCCAGCTTGAGGCCTGGCAAGTACCAGTATGGGTGACCGGCTGGGAATCCCAGGTCCCGTTGACTTTTAAGGCCGTGAGTAGGTTTCTTTCCTTTTCGGAGGTGCGTTCACACTGCAGAAAGCCCATAGGAAAGGAGGAGGAGCTGTCAACGGGCATTCTAAGCTGAATCTGCCTGCTCTCGTCAGATCGCGGCCGCCAGCCAGCTTGAGGCCTGGCAAGTACCAGTATGGGTGACCGGCTGGGAATCCCAGGTCCCGTTGACTTTTAAGGCCGTGAGTAGGTTTCTTTCCTATTCGGAAATGCGTTCGCACTGCAGAAAGCCCATAGGAAAGGAGGAGGAGCTGTCAACGGGCATTCTAAGCTGAATGTGCCTGCTCTCATCAGATCGCGGCCGCCAGCCAGCTTGAGGCCTGGCAAGTACCAGTATGGGTGACCGGCTGGGAATCCCAGGTCCCGTTGACTTTTAAGGCCGTGAGTAGGTTTCTTTCCTTTTCGGAGGTGCGTTCGCACTGCAGAAAGCCCATAGGAAAGGAGGAGGAGCTGTCAACGGGCATTCTAAGCTGAATGTGCCTGCTCTCGTCAGATCGCGGCCGCCAGCCAGCTTGAGGCCTGGCAAGTACCAGTATGGGTGACCGGCTGGGAATCCCAGGTCCTGTTGACTTTTAAGGCTGTGAGTAGGTTGCTTTCCTTTTCGGAGGTGCGTTCGCACTGCAGAAAGCCCATAGGAAAGGAGGAGGAGCTGTCAACGGGCATTCTAAGCTGAATGTGCCTGCTCTCGTCAGATCGCGGCCGCCAGCCAGCTTGAGGCCTGGCAAGTACCAGTATGGGTGACCGGCTGGGAATCCCAGGTCCCGTTGACTTTTAAGGCCGTGAGTAGGTTTCTTTCCTTTTTGGAGGTGCGTTCGCACTGCAGAAAGCCCATAGGAAAGGAGGAGGAGCTGTCAACGGGCATTCTAAGCTGAATGTGCCTGCTCTCGTCAGATCGCGGCCGCCAGCCAGCTTGAGGCCTGGCAAGTACCAGTATGGGTGACCGGCTGGGAATCCCAGGTCCCGTTGACTTTTAAGGCCGTGAGTAGGTTTCTTTCCTTTTCGGAGGTGCGTTCGCACTGCAGAAAGCCCATAGGAAAGGAGGAGGAGCTGTCAACGGGAATTCTAAGCTGAATGTGCCTGCTCTCGTCAGATCGCGGCCGCCAGCCAGCTTGAGGCCTGGCAAGTACCAGTATGGGTGACCGGCTGGGAATCCCAGGTCCCGTTGACTTTTAAGGCCGTGAGTAGGTTGCTTTCCTTTTCGGAGGTGCGTTCGCACTGCAGAAAGCCCATAGGAAAGGAGGAGGAGCTGTCAACGGGCATTCTAAGCTGAATGTGCCTGCTCTCGTCAGATCGCGGCCGCCAGCCAGCTTGAGGCCTGGCAAGTACCAGTATGGGTGACCGGCTGGGAATCCCATGTCCCGTTGAATTTTAAGGCCGTGAGTAGGTTGCTTTCCTTTTCGGAGGTGCGTTCGCACTGCAGAAAGCCCATAGGAAAGGAGGAGGAGCTGTCAACGGGCATTCTAAGCTGAATGTGCCTGCTCTCGTCAGATCGCGGCCGCCAGCCAGCTTGAGGCCTGGCAAGTACCAGTATGGGTGACCGGCTGGGAATCCCAGGTCCCGTTGACTTTTAAGGCCGTGAGTAGGTTTCTTTCCTTTTCGGAGGTGCGTTCACACTGCAGAAAGCCCATAGGAAAGGAGGAGGAGCTGTCAACGGGCATTCTAAGCTGAATCTGCCTGCTCTCGTCAGATCGCGGCCGCCAGCCAGCTTGAGGCCTGGCAAGTACCAGTATGGGTGACCGGCTGGGAATCCCAGGTCCCGTTGACTTTTAAGGCCGTGAGTAGGTTTCTTTCCTTTTCGGAAGTGCGTTCGCACTGCAGAAAGCCCATAGGAAAGGAGGAGGAGCTGTCAACGGGCATTCTAAGCTGAATGTGCCTGCTCTCGTCAGATCGCGGCCGCCAGCCAGCTTGAGGCCTGGCAAGTACCAGTATGGGTGACCGGCTGGGAATCCCAGGTCCCGTTGACTTTTAAGGCCGTGAGTAGGTTTCTTTCCTTTTCGGAGGTGCGTTCGCACTGCAGAAAGCCCATAGGAAAGGAGGAGGAGCTGTCAACGGGCATTCTAAGCTGAATGTGCCTGCTCTCGTCAGATCGCGGCCGCCAGCCAGCTTGAGGCCTGGCAAGTACCAGTATGGGTGACCGGCTGGGAATCCCAGGTCCCGTTGACTTTTAAGGCCGTGAGTAGGTTTCTTTCCGTTTCGGAGGTGCGTTCGCACTGCAGAAAGCCCATAGGAAAGGAGGAGGAGCTGTCAACGGGCATTCTAAGCTGAATGTGCCTGCTCTCGTCAGATCGCGGCCGCCAGCCAGCTTGAGGCCTGGCAAGTACCAGTATGGGTGACCGGCTGGGAATCCCAGGTCCCGTTGACTTTTAAGGCCGTGAGTAGGTTTCTTTCCTTTTCGGAGGTGCGTTCGCACTGCAGAAAGCCCATAGGAAAGGAGGAGGAGCTGTCAACGGGCATTCTAAGCTGAATGTGCCTGCTCTCGTCAGATCGCGGCCGCCAGCCAGCTTGAGGCCTGGCAAGTACCAGTGTGGGTGACCGGCTGGGAATCCCAGGTCCCGTTGACTTTTAAGGCCGTGAGTAGGTTTCTTTCCTTTTCGGAGGTGCGTTCGCACTGCAGAAAGCCCATAGGAAAGGAGGAGGAGCTGTCAACGAGCATTCTAAGCTGAATGTGCCTGCTCTCGTCAGATCGCGGCCGCCAGCCTGCTTGAGGCCTGGCAAGTACCAGTATGGGTGACCGGCTGGGAATCCCAGGTCCCGTTGACTTTTAAGGCCGTGAGTAGGTTGCTTTCCTTTTCGGAGGTGCGTTCGCACTGCAGAAAGCCCATAGGAAAGGAGGAGGAGCTGTCAACGGGCATTCTAAGCTGAATGTACCTGCTCTCGTCAGATCGCGGCCGCCAGCCAGCTTGAGGCCTGGCAAGTACCAGTATGGGTGACCGGCTGGGAATCCCAGGTCCCGTTGACTTTTAAGGCCGTGAGTAGGTTTCTTTCCGTTTCGGAGGTGCGTTCGCACTGCAGAAAGCCCATAGGAAAGGAGGAGGAGCTGTTAACGGGCATTCTAAGCTGAATGTGCCTGCTCTCGTCAGATCGCGGCCGCCAGCCAGCTTGAGGCCTGGCAAGTACCAGTATGGGTGACCGGCTGGGAATCCCAGGTCCCATTGACTTTTAAGGCCGTGAGTAGGTTGCTTTCCTTTTCGGAGGTGCGTTCGCACTGCAGAAAGCCCATAGGAAAGGAGGAGGAGCTGTCAACGGGCATTCTAAGCTGAATGTGCCTGCTCTCGTCAGATCGCGGCCGCCAGCCAGCTTGAGGCCTGGCAAGTACCAGTATGGGTGACCGGCTGGGAATCCCAGGTCCCGTTGACTTTTAAGGCCGTGAGTAGGTTGCTTTCCTTTTCGGAGGTGCGTTCGCACTGCAGAAAGCCCATAGGAAAGGAGGAGGAGCTGTCAACGGGCATTCTAAGCTGAATGTACCTGCTCTCGTCAGATCGCGGCCGCCAGCCAGCTTGAGGCCTGGCAAGTACCAGTATGGGTGACCGGCTGGGAATCCCAGGTCCCGTTGACTTTTAAGGCCGTGAGTAGGTTTCTTTCCCTTTCGGAGGTGCGTTCGCACTGCAGAAAGCCCATAGGAAAGGAGGAGCAGCTGTCAACGGGCATTCTAAGCTGATTGTGCCTGCTCTCGTCAGATCGCGGCCGCCAGCCAGCTTGAGGCCTGGCAAGTACCAGTATGGGTGACCGGCTGGGAATCCCAGGTCCCGTTGACTTTTAAGGCCGTGAGTAGGTTTCTTTCCTTTTCGGAGGTGCGTTCGCACTGCAGAAAGCCCATAGGAAAGGAGGAGGAGCTGTCAACGGGCATTCTAAGCTGAATGTGCCTGCTCTCGTCAGATCGCGGCCGCCAGCCAGCTTGAGGCCTGGCAAGTACCAGTATGGGTGACCGGCTGGGAATCCCAGGTCCCGTTGACTTTTAAGGCCGTGAGTAGGTTGCTTTCCTTTTCGGAGGTGCGTTCGCACTGCAGAAAGCCCATAGGAAAGGAGGAGGAGCTGTCAACGGGAATTCTAAGCTGAATGTGCCTGCTCTCGTCAGATCGCGGCCGCCAGCCAGCTTGAGGCCTGGCAAGTACCAGTATGGGTGACCGGCTGGGAATCCCAGGTCCCGTTGACTTTTAAGGCCGTGAGTAGGTTTCTTTCCGTTTCGGAGGTGCGTTCGCACTGCAGAAAGCCCATAGGAAAGGAGGAGGAGCTGTCAAGGGGCATTCTAAGCTGAATGTGCCTGCTCTCGTCAGATCGCGGCCGCCAGCCAGCTTGAGGCCTGGCAAGTACCAGTATGGGTGACCGGCTGGGAATCCCAGGTCCCGTTGACTTTTAAGGCCGTGAGTAGGTTGCTTTCCTTTTCGGAGGTGCGTTCGCACTGCAGAAAGCCCATAGGAAAGGAGGAGGAGCTGTCAACGGGCATTCTAAGCTGAATGTGCCTGCGCTCGTCAGATCGCGGCCGCCAGCCAGCTTGAGGCCTGGCAAGTACCAGTATGGGTGACCGGCTGGGAATCCCAGGTCCCGTTGACTTTTAAGGCCGTGAGTAGGTTTCTTTCCTTTTCGGAGGTGCGTTCGCACTGCAGAAAGCCCATAGGAAAGGAGGAGGAGCTGTCAACGGGCATTCTAAGCTGAATGTGCCTGCTCTCGTCAGATCGCGGCCGCCAGCCAGCTTGAGGCCTGGCAAGTACCAGTATGGGTGACCGGCTGGGAATCCCAGGTCCCGTTGACTTTTAAGGCTGTGAGTAGGTTTCTTTCCGTTTCGGAGGTGCGTTCGCACTGCAGAAAGCCCATAGGAAAGGAGGAGGAGCTGTCAACGGGCATTCTAAGCTGAATGTGCCTGCTCTCGTCAGATCGCGGCCGCCAGCCAGCTTGAGGCCTGGCAAGTACCAGTATGGGTGACCGGCTGGGAATCCCAGGTCCCGTTGACTTTTAAGGCAGTGAGTAGGTTTCTTTCCTTTTCGGAGGTGCGTTCGCACTGCAGAAAGCCCATAGGAAAGGAGGAGGAGCTGTCAACGGGCATTCTAAGCTGAATGTGCCTGCTCTCGTCAGATCGTGGCCGCAAGCCAGCTTGAGGCCTGGCAAGTACCAGTATGGGTGACCGGCTGGGAATCCCAGGTCCCGTTGACTTTTAAGGCCGTGAGTAGGTTTCTTTCCGTTTCGGAGGTGCGTTCGCACTGCAGAAAGCCCATAGGAAAGGAGGAGGAGCTGTCAACGGGCATTCTAAGCTGAATGTGCCTGCTCTCGTCAGAAAGCGGCCGCCAGCCAGCTTGAGGCCTGGCAAGTACCAGTATGGGTGACCGGCTGGGAATCCCAGGTCCCGTTGACTTTTAAGGCC
The DNA here is from genome assembly GCF_035609145.1 of Eleutherodactylus coqui. Classification (NCBI taxonomy): domain Eukaryota; kingdom Metazoa; phylum Chordata; class Amphibia; order Anura; family Eleutherodactylidae; genus Eleutherodactylus; species Eleutherodactylus coqui. The sequence continues at coordinate 20,685 of NW_027102227.1, read as the reverse complement.
GTGAGTAGGTTGCTTTCCTTTTCGGAGGTGCGTTCGCACTGCAGAAAGCCCATAGAAAAGGAGGAGGAGCTGTCAACGGGCATTCTAAGCTGAATGTGCCTGCTCTCGTCAGATCGCGGCCGCCAGCCAGCCAGCTTGAGGCCTGGCAAGTACCAGTATGGGTGACCGGCTGGGAATCCCAGGTCCCGTTGACTTTTAAGGCCGTGAGTAGGTTTCTTTCCTTTTCGGAGGTGCGTTTGCACTGCAGAAAGCCCATAGGAAAGGAGGAGGAGCTGTCAACGGGCATTCTAAGCTGAATGTGCCTGCTCTCGTCAGATCGCGGCCGCCAGCCAGCTTGAGGCCTGGCAAGTACCAGTATGGGTGACCGGCTGGGAATCCCAGGTCCCATTGGCTTTTAAGGCCGTGAGTAGGTTTCTTTCCTTTTCGGAGGTGCGTTCGCACTGCAGAAAGCCCATAGGAAAGGAGGAGGAGCTGTCAACGGGAATTCTAAGCTGAATGTGCCTGCTCTTGTCAGATCGCGGCCGCCAGCCAGCTTTAGGCCTGGCAAGTACCAGTATGGGTGACCGGCTGGGAATCCCAGGTCCCGTTGACTTTTAAGGCCGTGAGTAGGTTTCTTTCCTTTTCGGAGGTGCGTTCGCACTGCAGAAAGCCCATAGGAAAGGAGGAGGAGCTGTCAACGGGCATTCTAAGCTGAATGTGCCTGCTCTCGTCAGATCGCGGCCGCCAGCCAGCTTGAGGCCTGGCAAGTACCAGTATGGGTGACCGGCTGGGAATCCCAGGTCCCGTTGACTTTTAAGGCCGTGAGTAGGTTTCTTTCCTTTTCGGAGGTGCGTTCGCACTGCAGAAAGCCCATAGGAAAGGAGGAGGAGCTGTCAACGGGCATTCTAAGCTGAATGTGCCTGCTCTCGTCAGATCGCGGCCGCCAGCCAGCTTGAGGCCTGGCAAGTACCAGTATGGGTGACCGGCTGGGAATCCCAGGTCCCGTTGACTTTTAAGGCCGTGAGTAGGTTCCTTTCCTTTTCGGAGGTGCGTTCGCACTGCAGAAAGCCCATAGGAAAGGAGGCGGAGCTGTCAACGGGCATTCTAAGCTGAATGTGCCTGCTCTCGTCAGATCGCGGCCGCCAGCCAGCTTGAGGCCTGGCAAGTACCAGTATGGGTGACCGGCTGGGAATCCCAGGTCCTGTTGACTTTTAAGGCCGTGAGTAGGTTTCTTTCCTTTTCGAGGGTGCGTTCGCACTGCAGAAAGCCCATAGGAAAGGAGGAGGCACTGTCAACGGGCATTCTAAGCTGAATGTGCCTGCTCTCGTCAGATCGCGGCCGCCAGCCAGCTTGAGGCCTGGCAAGTACCAGTATGGGTGACCGGCTGGGAATCCCAGGTCCCGTTGACTTTTAAGGCCGTGAATAGGTTTCTTTCCTTTTCGGAGGTGCGTTCGCACTGCAGAAAGCCCATAGGAAAGGAGGAGGAGCTGTCAACGGGCATTCTAAGCTGAATGTGCCTGCTCTCGTCAGATCGCGGCCGCCAGCCAGCTTGAGGCCTGGCAAGTACCAGTATGGGTGACCGGCTGGGAATCCCAGGTCCCGTTGACTTTTAAGGCCGTGAGTAGGTTTCTTTCCTTTTCGGAGGTGCGTTCGCACTGCAGAAAGCCCATAGGAAAGGAGGAGGAGCTGTCAACGGGCATTCTAAGCTGAATGTGCCTGCTCTCGTCAGATCGCGGCCGCCAGCCAGCTTGAGGCCTGGCAAGTACCAGTATGGGTGACCGGCTGGGAATCCCAGGTCCCGTTGACTTTTAAGGCCGTGAGTAGGTTTCTTTCCTTTTCGGAGGTGCGTTCGCACTGCAGAAAGCCCATAGGAAAGGAGGAGGAGCTGTCAACGGGCATTCTAAGCTGAATGTGCCTGCTCTCGTCAGATCGCGGCCGCCAGCCAGCTTGAGGCCTGGCAAGTACCAGTATGGGTGACCGTCTGGGAATCCCAGGTCCTGTTGACTTTTAAGGCCGTGAGTAGGTTTCTTTCCTTTTCGGAGGTGCGTTCGCACTGCAGAAAGCCCATAGGAAAGGAGGAGGAGCTGTCAACGGGCATTCTAAGCTGAATGTGCCTGCTCTCGTCAGATCGCGGCCGCCAGCCAGCTTGAGGCCTGGCAAGTACCAGTATGGGTGACCGGCTGGGAATCCCAGGTCCCGTTGACTTTTAAGGCCGTGAGTAGGTTTCTTTCCTTTTCGGAGGTGCGTTCGCACTGCAGAAAGCCCATAGGAAAGGAGGAGAAGCTGTCAACGGGCATTCTAAGCTGAATGTGCCTGCTCTCGTCAGATCGCGGCCGCCAGCCAGCTTGAGGCCTGGCAAGTACCAGTATGGGTGACCGGCTGGGAATCCCAGGTCCCGTTGACTTTTAAGGCCGTGAGTAGGTTTCTTTCCTTTTCGGAGGTGCGTTCGCACTGCAGAAAGCCCATAGGAAAGGAGGAGGAGCTGTCAACGGGCATTCTAAGCTGAATGTGCCTGCTCTCGTCAGATCGTGGCCGCCAGGCAGCTTGAGGCCTGGCAAGTACCAGTATGGGTGACCGGCTGGGAATCCCAGGTCCCGTTGACTTTTAAGGCCGTGAGTAGGTTCCTTTCCGTTTCGGAGGTGCGTTCGCACTGCAGAAAGCCCATAGCAAAGGAGGAGGAGCTGTCAACGGGCATTCTAAGCTGAATGTGCCTGCTCTCGTCAGATCGCAGCCGCCAGCCAGCTTGAGGCCTGGCAAGTACCAGTATGGGTGACCGGCTGGGAATCCCAGGTCCCGTTGACTTTTAAGGCCGTGAGTAGGTTTCTTTCCTTTTCGGAGGTGCGTTCGCACTGCAGAAAGCCCATAGGAAAGGAGGAGGAGCTGTCAACGGGCATTCTAAGCTGAATGTGCCTGCTCTCGTCAGATCGCGGCCGCCAGCCAGCTTGAGGCCTGGCAAGTACCAGTATGGGTGACCGTCTGGGAATCCCAGGTCCTGTTGACTTTTAAGGCCGTGAGTAGGTTTCTTTCCTTTTCGGAGGTGCGTTCGCACTGCAGAAAGCCCATAGGAAAGGAGGAGGAGCTGTCAACGGGCATTCTAAGCTGAATGTGCCTGCTCTCGTCAGATCGCGGCCGCCAGCCAGCTTGAGGCCTGGCAAGTACCAGTATGGGTGACCGTCTGGGAATCCCAGGTCCTGTTGACTTTTAAGGCCGTGAGTAGGTTTCTTTCCTTTTCGGAGGTGCGTTCGCACTGCAGAAAGCCCATAGGAAAGGAGGAGGAGCTGTCAACGGGCATTCTAAGCTGAATGTGCCTGCTCTCGTCAGATCGCGGCCGCCAGCCAGCTTGAGGCCTGGCAAGTACCAGTATGGGTGACCGGCTGGGAATCCCAGGTCCCGTTGACTTTTAAGGCCGTGAGTAGGTTTCTTTCCTTTTCGGAGGTGCGTTCGCACTGCAGAAAGCCCATAGGAAAGGAGGAGAAGCTGTCAACGGGCATTCTAAGCTGAATGTGCCTGCTCTCGTCAGATCGCGGCCGCCAGCCAGCTTGAGGCCTGGCAAGTACCAGTATGGGTGACCGGCTGGGAATCCCAGGTCCCGTTGATTTTTAAGGCCGTGAGTAGGTTTCTTTCCTTTTCGGAGGTGCGTTCGCACTGCAGAAAGCCCATAGGAAAGGAGGAGGAGCTGTCAACGGGCATTCTAAGCTGAATGTGCCTGCTCTCGTCAGATCGCGGCCGCCAGGCAGCTTGAGGCCTGGCAAGTACCAGTATGGGTGACCGGCTGGGAATCCCAGGTCCCGTTGACTTTTAAGGCCGTGAGTAGGTTCCTTTCCGTTTCGGAGGTGCGTTCGCACTGCAGAAAGCCCATAGCAAAGGAGGAGGAGCTGTCAACGGGCATTCTAAGCTGAATGTGCCTGCTCTCGTCAGATCGCAGCCGCCAGCCAGCTTGAGGCCTGGCAAGTACCAGTATGGGTGACCGGCTGGGAATCCCAGGTCCCGTTGACTTTTAAGGCCGTGAGTAGGTTGCTTTCCTTTTCGGAGGTGCGTTCGCACTGCAGAAAGCCCATAGGAAAGGAGGAGGCAGCTGTCAACGGGCATTCTAAGCTGAATGTGCCTGCTCTCGTCAGATCGCGGCCGCCAGCCAGCTTGAGGCCTGGCAAGTACCAGTATGGGTGACCGGCTGGGAATCCCAGGTCCCGTTGACTTTTTAAGGCCGTGAGTAGGTTTCTTTCCTTTTCGGAGGTGCGTTCGCACTGCAGAAAGCCCATAGGAAAGGAGGAGGAGCTGTCAACGGGCATTCTAAGCTGAATGTGCCTGCTCTCGTCAGATCGTGGCCGCAAGCCAGCTTGAGGCCTGGCAAGTACCAGTATGGGTGACCGGCTGGGAATCCCAGGTCCCGTTGACTTTTAAGGCCGTGAGTAGGTTTCTTTCCGTTTCGGAGGTGCGTTCGCACTGCAGAAAGCCCATAGGAAAGGAGGAGGAGCTGTCAACGGGCATTCTAAGCTGAATGTGCCTGCTCTCGTCAGAAAGCGGCCGCCAGCCAGCTTGAGGCCTGGCAAGTACCAGTATGGGTGACCGGCTGGGAATCCCAGGTCCCGTTGACTTTTAAGGCCGTGAGTAGGTTGCTTTCCTTTTCGGAGGTGCGTTCGCACTGCAGAAAGCCCATAGAAAAGGAGGAGGAGCTGTCAACGGGCATTCTAAGCTGAATGTGCCTGCTCTCGTCAGATCGCGGCCGCCAGCCAGCCAGCTTGAGGCCTGGCAAGTACCAGTATGGGTGACCGGCTGGGAATCCCAGGTCCCGTTGACTTTTAAGGCCGTGAGTAGGTTTCTTTCCTTTTCGGAGGTGCGTTCTGCACTGCAGAAAGCCCATAGGAAAGGAGGAGGAGCTGTCAACGGGCATTCTAAGCTGAATGTGCCTGCTCTCGTCAGATCGCGGCCGCCAGCCAGCTTGAGGCCTGGCAAGTACCAGTATGGGTGACCGGCTGGGAATCCCAGGTCCCATTGGCTTTTAAGGCCGTGAGTAGGTTTCTTTCCTTTTCGGAGGTGCGTTCGCACTGCAGAAAGCCCATAGGAAAGGAGGAGGAGCTGTCAACGGGAATTCTAAGCTGAATGTGCCTGCTCTCGTCAGATCGCGGCCGCCAGCCAGCTTTAGGCCTGGCAAGTACCAGTATGGGTGACCGGCTGGGAATCCAGGTCCCGTTGACTTTTAAGGCCGTGAGTAGGTTTCTTTCCTTTTCGGAGGTGCGTTCGCACTGCAGAAAGCCCATAGGAAAGGAGGAGGAGCTGTCAACGGGCATTCTAAGCTGAATGTGCCTGCTCTCGTCAGATCGCGGCCGCCAGCCAGCTTGAGGCCTGGCAAGTACCAGTATGGGTGACCGGCTGGGAATCCCAGGTCCCGTTGACTTTTAAGGCCGTGAGTAGGTTTCTTTCCTTTTCGGAGGTGCGTTCGCACTGCAGAAAGCCCATAGGAAAGGAGGAGGAGCTGTCAACGGGCATTCTAAGCTGAATGTGCCTGCTCTCGTCAGATCGCGGCCGCCAGCCAGCTTGAGGCCTGGCAAGTACCAGTATGGGTGACCGGCTGGGAATCCCAGGTCCCGTTGACTTTTAAGGCCGTGAGTAGGTTCCTTTCCTTTTCGGAGGTGCGTTCGCACTGCAGAAAGCCCATAGGAAAGGAGGCGGAGCTGTCAACGGGCATTCTAAGCTGAATGTGCCTGCTCTCGTCAGATCGCGGCCGCCAGCCAGCTTGAGGCCTGGCAAGTACCAGTATGGGTGACCGGCTGGGAATCCCAGGTCCTGTTGACTTTTAAGGCCGTGAGTAGGTTTCTTTCCTTTTCGAGGGTGCGTTCGCACTGCAGAAAGCCCATAGGAAAGGAGGAGGCACTGTCAACGGGCATTCTAAGCTGAATGTGCCTGCTCTCGTCAGATCGCGGCCGCCAGCCAGCTTGAGGCCTGGCAAGTACCAGTATGGGTGACCGGCTGGGAATCCCAGGTCCCGTTGACTTTTAAGGCCGTGAATAGGTTTCTTTCCTTTTCGGAGGTGCGTTCGCACTGCAGAAAGCCCATAGGAAAGGAGGAGGAGCTGTCAACGGGCATTCTAAGCTGAATGTGCCTGCTCTCGTCAGATCGCGGCCGCCAGCCAGCTTGAGGCCTGGCAAGTACCAGTATGGGTGACCGGCTGGGAATCCCAGGTCCTGTTGACTTTTAAGGCCGTGAGTAGGTTTCTTTCCTTTTCGGAGGTGCGTTCGCACTGCAGAAAGCCCATAGGAAAGGAGGAGGAGCTGTCAACGGGCATTCTAAGCTGAATGTGCCTGCTCTCGTCAGATCGCGGCCGCCAGCCAGCTTGAGGCCTGGCAAGTACCAGTATGGGTGACCGGCTGGGAATCCCAGGTCCCGTTGACTTTTAAGGCCGTGAGTAGGTTTCTTTCCGTTTCGGAGGTGCGTTCGCACTGCAGAAAGCCCATAGGAAAGGAGGAGGAGCTGTCAACGGGCATTCTAAGCTGAATGTGCCTGCTCTCGTCAGAAAGCGGCCGCCAGCCAGCTTGAGGCCTGGCAAGTACCAGTATGGGTGACCGGCTGGGAATCCCAGGTCCCGTTGACTTTTAAGGCCGTGAGTAGGTTGCTTTCCTTTTCGGAGGTGCGTTCGCACTGCAGAAAGCCCATAGAAAAGGAGGAGGAGCTGTCAACGGGCATTCTAAGCTGAATGTGCCTGCTCTCGTCAGATCGCGGCCGCCAGCCAGCCAGCTTGAGGCCTGGCAAGTACCAGTATGGGTGACCGGCTGGGAATCCCAGGTCCCGTTGACTTTTAAGGCCGTGAGTAGGTTTCTTTCCTTTTCGGAGGTGCGTTTGCACTGCAGAAAGCCCATAGGAAAGGAGGAGGAGCTGTCAACGGGCATTCTAAGCTGAATGTGCCTGCTCTCGTCAGATCGCGGCCGCCAGCCAGCTTGAGGCCTGGCAAGTACCAGTATGGGTGACCGGCTGGGAATCCCAGGTCCCATTGGCTTTTAAGGCCGTGAGTAGGTTTCTTTCCTTTTCGGAGGTGCGTTCGCACTGCAGAAAGCCCATAGGAAAGGAGGAGGAGCTGTCAACGGGCATTCTAAGCTGAATGTGCCTGCTCTCGTCAGATCGCGGCCGCCAGCCAGCTTGAGGCCTGGCAAGTACCAGTATGGGTGACCGGCTGGGAATCCCAGGTCCCGTTGACTTTTAAGGCCGTGAGTAGGTTTCTTTCCTTTTCGGAGGTGCGTTCGCACTGCAGAAAGCCCATAGGAAAGGAGGAGGAGCTGTCAACGGGCATTCTAAGCTGAATGTGCCTGCTCTCGTCAGATCGCGGCCGCCAGCCAGCTTGAGGCCTGGCAAGTACCAGTATGGGTGACCGGCTGGGAATCCCAGGTCCCGTTGACTTTTAAGGCCGTGAGTAGGTTCCTTTCCTTTTCGGAGGTGCGTTCGCACTGCAGAAAGCCCATAGGAAAGGAGGCGGAGCTGTCAACGGGCATTCTAAGCTGAATGTGCCTGCTCTCGTCAGATCGCGGCCGCCAGCCAGCTTGAGGCCTGGCAAGTACCAGTATGGGTGACCGGCTGGGAATCCCAGGTCCTGTTGACTTTTAAGGCCGTGAGTAGGTTTCTTTCCTTTTCGAGGGTGCGTTCGCACTGCAGAAAGCCCATAGGAAAGGAGGAGGCACTGTCAACGGGCATTCTAAGCTGAATGTGCCTGCTCTCGTCAGATCGCGGCCGCCAGCCAGCTTGAGGCCTGGCAAGTACCAGTATGGGTGACCGGCTGGGAATCCCAGGTCCCGTTGACTTTTAAGGCCGTGAATAGGTTTCTTTCCTTTTCGGAGGTGCGTTCGCACTGCAGAAAGCCCATAGGAAAGGAGGAGGAGCTGTCAACGGGCATTCTAAGCTGAATGTGCCTGCTCTCGTCAGATCGCGGCCGCCAGCCAGCTTGAGGCCTGGCAAGTACCAGTATGGGTGACCGGCTGGGAATCCCAGGTCCTGTTGACTTTTAAGGCCGTGAGTAGGTTTCTTTCCTTTTCGGAGGTGCGTTCGCACTGCAGAAAGCCCATAGGAAAGGAGGAGGAGCTGTCAACGGGCATTCTAAGCTGAATGTGCCTGCTCTCGTCAGATCGCGGCCGCCAGCCAGCTTGAGGCCTGGCAAGTACCAGTATGGGTGACCGGCTGGGAATCCCAGGTCCCGTTGACTTTTAAGGCCGTGAGTAGGTTTCTTTCCTTTTCGGAGGTGCGTTCGCACTGCAGAAAGCCCATAGGAAAGGAGGAGGAGCTGTCAACGGGCATTCTAAGCTGAATGTGCCTGCTCTCGTCAGATCGCGGCCGCCAGCCAGCTTGAGGCCTGGCAAGTACCAGTATGGGTGACCGTCTGGGAATCCCAGGTCCTGTTGACTTTTAAGGCCGTGAGTAGGTTTCTTTCCTTTTCGGAGGTGCGTTCGCACTGCAGAAAGCCCATAGGAAAGGAGGAGGAGCTGTCAACGGGCATTCTAAGCTGAATGTGCCTGCTCTCGTCAGATCGCGGCCGCCAGCCAGCTTGAGGCCTGGCAAGTACCAGTATGGGTGACCGGCTGGGAATCCCAGGTCCCGTTGACTTTTAAGGCCGTGAGTAGGTTTCTTTCCTTTTCGGAGGTGCGTTCGCACTGCAGAAAGCCCATAGGAAAGGAGGAGAAGCTGTCAACGGGCATTCTAAGCTGAATGTGCCTGCTCTCGTCAGATCGCGGCCGCCAGCCAGCTTGAGGCCTGGCAAGTACCAGTATGGGTGACCGGCTGGGAATCCCAGGTCCCGTTGACTTTTAAGGCCGTGAGTAGGTTTCTTTCCTTTTCGGAGGTGCGTTCGCACTGCAGAAAGCCCATAGGAAAGGAGGAGGAGCTGTCAACGGGCATTCTAAGCTGAATGTGCCTGCTCTCGTCAGATCGCGGCCGCCAGGCAGCTTGAGGCCTGGCAAGTACCAGTATGGGTGACCGGCTGGGAATCCCAGGTCCCGTTGACTTTTAAGGCCGTGAGTAGGTTCCTTTCCGTTTCGGAGGTGCGTTCGCACTGCAGAAAGCCCATAGCAAAGGAGGAGGAGCTGTCAACGGGCATTCTAAGCTGAATGTGCCTGCTCTCGTCAGATCGCAGCCGCCAGCCAGCTTGAGGCCTGGCAAGTACCAGTATGGGTGACCGGCTGGGAATCCCAGGTCCCGTTGACTTTTAAGGCCGTGAGTAGGTTTCTTTCCTTTTCGGAGGTGCGTTCGCACTGCAGAAAGCCCATAGGAAAGGAGGAGGAGCTGTCAACGGGCATTCTAAGCTGAATGTGCCTGCTCTCGTCAGATCGCGGCCGCCAGCCAGCTTGAGGCCTGGCAAGTACCAGTATGGGTGACCGTCTGGGAATCCCAGGTCCTGTTGACTTTTAAGGCCGTGAGTAGGTTTCTTTCCTTTTCGGAGGTGCGTTCGCACTGCAGAAAGCCCATAGGAAAGGAGGAGGAGCTGTCAACGGGCATTCTAAGCTGAATGTGCCTGCTCTCGTCAGATCGCGGCCGCCAGCCAGCTTGAGGCCTGGCAAGTACCAGTATGGGTGACCGTCTGGGAATCCCAGGTCCTGTTGACTTTTAAGGCCGTGAGTAGGTTTCTTTCCTTTTCGGAGGTGCGTTCGCACTGCAGAAAGCCCATAGGAAAGGAGGAGGAGCTGTCAACGGGCATTCTAAGCTGAATGTGCCTGCTCTCGTCAGATCGCGGCCGCCAGCCAGCTTGAGGCCTGGCAAGTACCAGTATGGGTGACCGGCTGGGAATCCCAGGTCCCGTTGACTTTTAAGGCCGTGAGTAGGTTTCTTTCCTTTTCGGAGGTGCGTTCGCACTGCAGAAAGCCCATAGGAAAGGAGGAGAAGCTGTCAACGGGCATTCTAAGCTGAATGTGCCTGCTCTCGTCAGATCGCGGCCGCCAGCCAGCTTGAGGCCTGGCAAGTACCAGTATGGGTGACCGGCTGGGAATCCCAGGTCCCGTTGATTTTTAAGGCCGTGAGTAGGTTTCTTTCCTTTTCGGAGGTGCGTTCGCACTGCAGAAAGCCCATAGGAAAGGAGGAGGAGCTGTCAACGGGCATTCTAAGCTGAATGTGCCTGCTCTCGTCAGATCGCGGCCGCCAGGCAGCTTGAGGCCTGGCAAGTACCAGTATGGGTGACCGGCTGGGAATCCCAGGTCCCGTTGACTTTTAAGGCCGTGAGTAGGTTCCTTTCCGTTTCGGAGGTGCGTTCGCACTGCAGAAAGCCCATAGCAAAGGAGGAGGAGCTGTCAACGGGCATTCTAAGCTGAATGTGCCTGCTCTCGTCAGATCGCAGCCGCCAGCCAGCTTGAGGCCTGGCAAGTACCAGTATGGGTGACCGGCTGGGAATCCCAGGTCCCGTTGACTTTTAAGGCCGTGAGTAGGTTGCTTTCCTTTTCGGAGGTGCGTTCGCACTGCAGAAAGCCCATAGGAAAGGAGGAGGAGCTGTCAACGGGCATTCTAAGCTGAATGTGCCTGCTCTCGTCAGATCGCGGCCGCCAGCCAGCTTGAGGCCTGGCAAGTACCAGTATGGGTGACCGGCTGGGAATCCCAGGTCCCGTTGACTTTTAAGGCCGTGAGTAGGTTTCTTTCCTTTTCAGAGGTGCGTTCGCACTGCAGAAAGCCCATAGGAAAGGAGGAGGAGCTGTCAACGGGCATTCTAAGCTGAATGTGCCTGCTCTCGTCAGATCGCGGCCGCCAGCCAGCTTGAGGCCTGGCAAGTACCAGTATGGGTGACCGGCTGGGAATCCCAGGTCCCGTTGACTTTTAAGGCCGTGAGTAGGTTTCTTTCCGTTTCGGAGGTGCGTTCGCACTGCAGAAAGCCCATAGGAAAGGAGGAGGAGCTGTCAACGGGCATTCTAAGCTGAATGTGCCTGCTCTCGTCAGATCGCGGCCGCCAGCCAGCTTGAGGCCTGGCAAGTACCAGTATGGGTGACCGGCTGGGAATCCCAGGTCCCGTTGACTTTTAAGGCCGTGAGTAGGTTTCTTTCCTTTTCGGAGGTGCGTTCGCACTGCAGAAAGCCCATAGGAAAGGAGGAGGAGCTGTCAACGGGCATTCTAAGCTGAATGTGCCTGCTCTCGTCAGATCGCGGCCGCCAGCCAGCTTGAGGCCTGGCAAGTACCAGTATGGGTGATCGGCTGGGAATCCCAGGTCCCGTTGACTTTTAAGGCCGTGAGTAGGTTTCTTTCCTTTTCGGAGGTGCGTTCGCACTGCAAAAAGCCCATAGGAAAGGAGGAGGAGCTGTCAACGGGCATTCTAAGCTGAATGTGCCTGCTCTCGTCAGATCGCGGCCGCCAGCCAGCTTGAGGCCTGGCAAGTACCAGTATGGGTGACCGGCTGGGAATCCCAGGTCCCGTTGACTTTTAAGGCCGTGAGTAGGTTTCTTTCCGTTTCGGAGGTGCGTTCGCACTGCAGAAAGCCCATAGGAAAGGAGGAGGAGCTGTCAACGGGCATTCTAAGCTGAATGTGCCTGCTCTCGTCAGATCGCGGCCGCCAGCCAGCTTGAGGCCTGGCAAGTACCAGTATGGGTGACCGGCTGGGAATCCCAGGTCCCGTTGACTTTTAAGGCCGTGAGTAGGTTTCTTTCCTTTTCGGAGGTGCGTTCGCACTGCAGAAAGCCCATAGGAAAGGAGGAGGAGCTGTCAACGGGCATTCTAAGCTGAATGTGCCTGCTCTCGTCAGATCGCGGCCGCCAGCCAGCTTGAGGCCTGGCAAGTACCAGTATGGGTGACCGGCTGGGAATCCCAGGTCCCGTTGACTTTTAAGGCCGTGAGTAGGTTTCTTTCCTTTTCGGAGGTGCGTTCGCACTGCAGAAAGCCCATAGGAAAGGAGGAGGAGCTGTCAACGGGCATTCTAAGCTGAATGTGCCTGCTCTCGTCAGATCGCGGCCGCCAGCCAGCTTGAGGCCTGGCAAGTACCAGTATGGGTGACCAGCTGGGAATCCCAGGTCCCGTTGACTTTTAAGGCCGTGAGTAGGTTTCTTTCCGTTTCGGAGGTGCGTTCGCACTGCAGAAAGCCCATAGGAAAGGAGGAGGAGCTGTCAACGGGCATTCTAAGCTGAATGTGCCTGCTCTCGTCAGATCGCGGCCGCCAGCCAGCTTGAGGCCTGGCAAGTACCAGTATGGGTGACCGGCTGGGAATCCCAGGTCCCGTTGACTTTTAAGGCCGTGAGTAGGTTTCTTTCCTTTTCGGAGGTGCGTTCGCACTGCAGAAAGCCCATAGGAAAGGAGGAGGAGCTGTCAATGGGCATTCTAAGCTGAATGTGCCTGCTCTCGTCAGATCGCGGCCGCCAGCCAGCTTGAGGCCTGGCAAGTACCAGTATGGGTGACCGGCTGGGAATCCCAGGTCCCGTTGACTTTTAAGGCCGTGAGTAGGTTTCTTTCCGTTTCGGAGGTGCGTTCGCACTGCAGAAAGCCCATAGGAAAGGAGGAGGAGCTGTCAACGGGCATTCTAAGCTGAATGTGCCTGCTCTCGTCAGATCGCGGCCGCCAGCCAGCTTGAGGCCTGGCAAGTACCAGTATGGGTGACCGGCTGGGAATCCCAGGTCCTGTTGACTTTTAAGGCCGTGAGTAGGTTTCTTTCCGTTTCGGAGGTGCGTTCGCACTGCAGAAAGCCCATAGGAAAGGAGGAGGAGCTGTCAACGGGCATTCTAAGCTGAATGTGCCTGCTCTCGTCAGATCGCGGCCGCCAGCCAGCTTGAGGCCTGGCAAGTACCAGTATGGGTGACCGGCTGGGAATCCCAGGTCCCGTTGACTTTTAAGGCCGTGAGTAGGTTTCTTTCCTTTTCGGAGGTGCGTTCGCACTGCAGAAAGCCCATAGGAAAGGAGGAGAAGCTGTCAACAGGCATTCTAAGCTGAATGTGCCTGCTCTCGTCAGATCGCGGCCGCCAGCCAGCTTGAGGCCTGGCAAGTACCAGTATGGGTGACCGGCTGGGAATCCCAGGTACCGTTGACTTTTAAGGCCGTGAGTAGGTTTCTTTCCTTTTCGGAGGTGCGTTCGCACTGCAGAAAGCCCATAGGAAAGGAGGAGGAGCTGTCAACGGGCATTCTAAGCTGAATGTGCCTGCTCTCGTCAGATCGCGGCCGCCAGCCAGCTTGAGGCCTGGCAAGTACCAGTATGGGTGACCGGCTGGGAATCCCAGGTCCCGTTGACTTTTAAGGCCGTGAGTAGGTTTCTTTCCTTTTCGGAGGTGCGTTCGCACTGCAGAAAGCCCATAGGAAAGGAGGAGGAGCTGTCAACGGGCATTCTAAGCTGAATGTGCCTGCTCTCGTCAGATCGCGGCCGCCAGCCAGCTTGAGGCCTGGCAAGTACCAGTATGGGTGACCGGCTGGGAATCCCAGGTCCCGTTGACTTTTAAGGCCGTGAGTAGGTTTCTTTCCGTTTCGGAGGTGCGTTCGCACTGCAGAAAGCCCATAGGAAAGGAGGAGGAGCTGTCAACGGGCATTCTAAGCTGAATGTGCCTGCTCTCGTCAGATCGCGGCCGCCAGCCAGCTTGAGGCCTGGCAAGTACCAGTATGGGTGACCGGCTGGGAATCCCAGGTCCCGTTGACTTTTAAGGCCGTGAGTAGGTTTCTTTCCTTTTCGGAGGTGCGTTCGCACTGCAGAAAGCCCATAGGAAAGGAGGAGGAGCTGTCAACGGGCATTCTAAGCTGAATGTGCCTGCTCTCGTCAGATCGCGGCCGCCAGCCAGCTTGAGGCCTGGCAAGTACCAGTATGGGTGACCGGCTGGGAATCCCAGGTCCCGTTGACTTTTAATGCCGTGAGTAGGTTTCTTTCCTTTTCGGAGGTGCGTTCGCACTGCAGAAAGCCCATAGGAAAGGAGGAGGAGCTGTCAACGGGCATTCTAAGCTGAATGTGCCTGCTCTCGTCAGATCGCGGCCGCCAGCCAGCTTGAGGCCTGGCAAGTACCAGTATGGGTGACCGGCTGGGAATCCCAGGTCTCGTTGACTTTTAAGGCCGTGAGTAGGTTTCTTTCCGTTTCGGAGGTGCGTTCGCACTGCAGAAAGCCCATAGGAAAGGAGGAGGAGCTGTCAACGGGCATTCTAAGCTGAATGTGCCTGCTCTCGTCAGATCGCGGCCGCCAGCCAGCTTGAGGCCTGGCAAGTACCAGTATGGGTGACCGGCTGGGAATCCCAGGTCCCGTTGACTTTTAAGGCCGTGAGTAGGTTTCTTTCCTTTTCGGAGGTGCGTTCGCACTGCAGAAAGCCCATAGGAAAGGAGGAGGAGCTGTCAACGGGCATTCTAAGCTGAATGTGCCTGCTCTCGTCAGATCGCGGCCGCCAGCCAGCTTGAGGCCTGGCAAGTACCAGTATGGGTGACCGGCTGGGAATCCCAGGTCCTGTTGACTTTTAAGGCCGTGAGTAGGTTTCTTTCCTTTTCGAGGGTGCGTTCGCACTGCAGAAAGCCCATAGGAAAGGAGGAGGCACTGTCAACGGGCATTCTAAGCTGAATGTGCCTGCTCTCGTCAGATCGCGGCCGCCAGCCAGCTTGAGGCCTGGCAAGTACCAGTATGGGTGACCGGCTGGGAATCCCAGGTCCCGTTGACTTTTAAGGCCGTGAATAGGTTTCTTTCCTTTTCGGAGGTGCGTTCGCACTGCAGAAAGCCCATAGGAAAGGAGGAGGAGCTGTCAACGGGCATTCTAAGCTGAATGTGCCTGCTCTCGTCAGATCGCGGCCGCCAGCCAGCTTGAGGCCTGGCAAGTACCAGTATGGGTGACCGGCTGGGAATCCCAGGTCCCGTTGACTTTTAAGGCCGTGAGTAGGTTTCTTTCCTTTTCGGAGGTGCGTTCGCACTGCAGAAAGCCCATAGGAAAGGAGGAGGAGCTGTCAACGGGCATTCTAAGCTGAATGTGCCTGCTCTCGTCAGATCGCGGCCGCCAGCCAGCTTGAGGCCTGGCAAGTACCAGTATGGGTGACCGGCTGGGAATCCCAGGTCCCGTTGACTTTTAAGGCCGTGAGTAGGTTTCTTTCCTTTTCGGAGGTGCGTTCGCACTGCAGAAAGCCCATAGGAAAGGAGGAGGAGCTGTCAACGGGCATTCTAAGCTGAATGTGCCTGCTCTCGTCAGATCGCGGCCGCCAGCCAGCTTGAGGCCTGGCAAGTACCAGTATGGGTGACCGTCTGGGAATCCCAGGTCCTGTTGACTTTTAAGGCCGTGAGTAGGTTTCTTTCCTTTTCGGAGGTGCGTTCGCACTGCAGAAAGCCCATAGGAAAGGAGGAGGAGCTGTCAACGGGCATTCTAAGCTGAATGTGCCTGCTCTCGTCAGATCGCGGCCGCCAGCCAGCTTGAGGCCTGGCAAGTACCAGTATGGGTGACCGGCTGGGAATCCCAGGTCCCGTTGACTTTTAAGGCCGTGAGTAGGTTTCTTTCCTTTTCGGAGGTGCGTTCGCACTGCAGAAAGCCCATAGGAAAGGAGGAGAAGCTGTCAACGGGCATTCTAAGCTGAATGTGCCTGCTCTCGTCAGATCGCGGCCGCCAGCCAGCTTGAGGCCTGGCAAGTACCAGTATGGGTGACCGGCTGGGAATCCCAGGTCCCGTTGACTTTTAAGGCCGTGAGTAGGTTTCTTTCCTTTTCGGAGGTGCGTTCGCACTGCAGAAAGCCCATAGGAAAGGAGGAGGAGCTGTCAACGGGCATTCTAAGCTGAATGTGCCTGCTCTCGTCAGATCGCGGCCGCCAGGCAGCTTGAGGCCTGGCAAGTACCAGTATGGGTGACCGGCTGGGAATCCCAGGTCCCGTTGACTTTTAAGGCCGTGAGTAGGTTCCTTTCCGTTTCGGAGGTGCGTTCGCACTGCAGAAAGCCCATAGCAAAGGAGGAGGAGCTGTCAACGGGCATTCTAAGCTGAATGTGCCTGCTCTCGTCAGATCGCAGCCGCCAGCCAGCTTGAGGCCTGGCAAGTACCAGTATGGGTGACCGGCTGGGAATCCCAGGTCCCGTTGACTTTTAAGGCCGTGAGTAGGTTTCTTTCCTTTTCGGAGGTGCGTTCGCACTGCAGAAAGCCCATAGGAAAGGAGGAGGAGCTGTCAACGGGCATTCTAAGCTGAATGTGCCTGCTCTCGTCAGATCGCGGCCGCCAGCCAGCTTGAGGCCTGGCAAGTACCAGTATGGGTGACCGTCTGGGAATCCCAGGTCCTGTTGACTTTTAAGGCCGTGAGTAGGTTTCTTTCCTTTTCGGAGGTGCGTTCGCACTGCAGAAAGCCCATAGGAAAGGAGGAGGAGCTGTCAACGGGCATTCTAAGCTGAATGTGCCTGCTCTCGTCAGATCGCGGCCGCCAGCCAGCTTGAGGCCTGGCAAGTACCAGTATGGGTGACCGTCTGGGAATCCCAGGTCCTGTTGACTTTTAAGGCCGTGAGTAGGTTTCTTTCCTTTTCGGAGGTGCGTTCGCACTGCAGAAAGCCCATAGGAAAGGAGGAGGAGCTGTCAACGGGCATTCTAAGCTGAATGTGCCTGCTCTCGTCAGATCGCGGCCGCCAGCCAGCTTGAGGCCTGGCAAGTACCAGTATGGGTGACCGGCTGGGAATCCCAGGTCCCGTTGACTTTTAAGGCCGTGAGTAGGTTTCTTTCCTTTTCGGAGGTGCGTTCGCACTGCAGAAAGCCCATAGGAAAGGAGGAGAAGCTGTCAACGGGCATTCTAAGCTGAATGTGCCTGCTCTCGTCAGATCGCGGCCGCCAGCCAGCTTGAGGCCTGGCAAGTACCAGTATGGGTGACCGGCTGGGAATCCCAGGTCCCGTTGATTTTTAAGGCCGTGAGTAGGTTTCTTTCCTTTTCAGAGGTGCGTTCGCACTGCAGAAAGCCCATAGGAAAGGAGGAGGAGCTGTCAACGGGCATTCTAAGCTGAATGTGCCTGCTCTCGTCAGATCGCGGCCGCCAGCCAGCTTGAGG
The DNA here is from genome assembly GCF_035609145.1 of Eleutherodactylus coqui. NCBI lineage: Eukaryota > Metazoa > Chordata > Amphibia > Anura > Eleutherodactylidae > Eleutherodactylus > Eleutherodactylus coqui. The sequence continues at coordinate 3,818 of NW_027102227.1, read as the reverse complement.
CCTGGCAAGTACCAGTATGGGTGACCGGCTGGGAATCCCAGGTCCCGTTGACTTTTAAGGCCGTGAGTAGGTTTCTTTCCGTTTCGGAGGTGCGTTCGCACTGCAGAAAGCCCATAGGAAAGGAGGAGGAGCTGTCAACGGGCATTCTAAGCTGAATGTGCCTGCTCTCGTCAGATCGCGGCCGCCAGCCAGCTTGAGGCCTGGCAAGTACCAGTATGGGTGACCGGCTGGGAATCCCAGGTCCCGTTGACTTTTAAGGCCGTGAGTAGGTTTCTTTCCTTTTCGGAGGTGCGTTCGCACTGCAGAAAGCCCATAGGAAAGGAGGAGGAGCTGTCAACGGGCATTCTAAGCTGAATGTGCCTGCTCTCGTCAGATCGCGGCCGCCAGCCAGCTTGAGGCCTGGCAAGTACCAGTATGGGTGATCGGCTGGGAATCCCAGGTCCCGTTGACTTTTAAGGCCGTGAGTAGGTTTCTTTCCTTTTCGGAGGTGCGTTCGCACTGCAAAAAGCCCATAGGAAAGGAGGAGGAGCTGTCAACGGGCATTCTAAGCTGAATGTGCCTGCTCTCGTCAGATCGCGGCCGCCAGCCAGCTTGAGGCCTGGCAAGTACCAGTATGGGTGACCGGCTGGGAATCCCAGGTCCCGTTGACTTTTAAGGCCGTGAGTAGGTTTCTTTCCGTTTCGGAGGTGCGTTCGCACTGCAGAAAGCCCATAGGAAAGGAGGAGGAGCTGTCAACGGGCATTCTAAGCTGAATGTGCCTGCTCTCGTCAGATCGCGGCCGCCAGCCAGCTTGAGGCCTGGCAAGTACCAGTATGGGTGACCGGCTGGGAATCCCAGGTCCCGTTGACTTTTAAGGCCGTGAGTAGGTTTCTTTCCTTTTCGGAGGTGCGTTCGCACTGCAGAAAGCCCATAGGAAAGGAGGAGGAGCTGTCAACGGGCATTCTAAGCTGAATGTGCCTGCTCTCGTCAGATCGCGGCCGCCAGCCAGCTTGAGGCCTGGCAAGTACCAGTATGGGTGACCGGTTGGGAATCCCAGGTCCCGTTGACTTTTAAGGCCGTGAGTAGGTTTCTTTCCTTTTCGGAGGTGCGTTCGCACTGCAGAAAGCCCATAGGAAAGGAGGAGGAGCTGTCAACGGGCATTCTAAGCTGAATGTGCCTGCTCTCGTCAGATCGCGGCCGCCAGCCAGCTTGAGGCCTGGCAAGTACCAGTATGGGTGACCAGCTGGGAATCCCAGGTCCCGTTGACTTTTAAGGCCGTGAGTAGGTTTCTTTCCGTTTCGGAGGTGCGTTCGCACTGCAGAAAGCCCATAGGAAAGGAGGAGGAGCTGTCAACGGGCATTCTAAGCTGAATGTGCCTGCTCTCGTCAGATCGCGGCCGCCAGCCAGCTTGAGGCCTGGCAAGTACCAGTATGGGTGACCGGCTGGGAATCCCAGGTCCCGTTGACTTTTAAGGCCGTGAGTAGGTTTCTTTCCTTTTCGGAGGTGCGTTCGCACTGCAGAAAGCCCATAGGAAAGGAGGAGGAGCTGTCAATGGGCATTCTAAGCTGAATGTGCCTGCTCTCGTCAGATCGCGGCCGCCAGCCAGCTTGAGGCCTGGCAAGTACCAGTATGGGTGACCGGCTGGGAATCCCAGGTCCCGTTGACTTTTAAGGCCGTGAGTAGGTTTCTTTCCGTTTCGGAGGTGCGTTCGCACTGCAGAAAGCCCATAGGAAAGGAGGAGGAGCTGTCAACGGGCATTCTAAGCTGAATGTGCCTGCTCTCGTCAGATCGCGGCCGCCAGCCAGCTTGAGGCCTGGCAAGTACCAGTATGGGTGACCGGCTGGGAATCCCAGGTCCTGTTGACTTTTAAGGCCGTGAGTAGGTTTCTTTCCGTTTCGGAGGTGCGTTCGCACTGCAGAAAGCCCATAGGAAAGGAGGAGGAGCTGTCAACGGGCATTCTAAGCTGAATGTGCCTGCTCTCGTCAGATCGCGGCCGCCAGCCAGCTTGAGGCCTGGCAAGTACCAGTATGGGTGACCGGCTGGGAATCCCAGGTCCCGTTGACTTTTAAGGCCGTGAGTAGGTTTCTTTCCTTTTCGGAGGTGCGTTCGCACTGCAGAAAGCCCATAGGAAAGGAGGAGAAGCTGTCAACGGGCATTCTAAGCTGAATGTGCCTGCTCTCGTCAGATCGCGGCCGCCAGCCAGCTTGAGGCCTGGCAAGTACCAGTATGGGTGACCGGCTGGGAATCCCAGGTACCGTTGACTTTTAAGGCCGTGAGTAGGTTTCTTTCCTTTTCGGAGGTGCGTTCGCACTGCAGAAAGCCCATAGGAAAGGAGGAGGAGCTGTCAACGGGCATTCTAAGCTGAATGTGCCTGCTCTCGTCAGATCGCGGCCGCCAGCCAGCTTGAGGCCTGGCAAGTACCAGTATGGGTGACCGGCTGGGAATCCCAGGTCCCGTTGACTTTTAAGGCCGTGAGTAGGTTTCTTTCCTTTTCGGAGGTGCGTTCGCACTGCAGAAAGCCCATAGGAAAGGAGGAGGAGCTGTCAACGGGCATTCTAAGCTGAATGTGCCTGCTCTCGTCAGATCGCGGCCGCCAGCCAGCTTGAGGCCTGGCAAGTACCAGTATGGGTGACCGGCTGGGAATCCCAGGTCCCGTTGACTTTTAAGGCCGTGAGTAGGTTTCTTTCCGTTTCGGAGGTGCGTTCGCACTGCAGAAAGCCCATAGGAAAGGAGGAGGAGCTGTCAACGGGCATTCTAAGCTGAATGTGCCTGCTCTCGTCAGATCGCGGCCGCCAGCCAGCTTGAGGCCTGGCAAGTACCAGTATGGGTGACCGGCTGGGAATCCCAGGTCCCGTTGACTTTTAAGGCCGTGAGTAGGTTTCTTTCCTTTTCGGAGGTGCGTTCGCACTGCAGAAAGCCCATAGGAAAGGAGGAGGAGCTGTCAACGGGCATTCTAAGCTGAATGTGCCTGCTCTCGTCAGATCGCGGCCGCCAGCCAGCTTGAGGCCTGGCAAGTACCAGTATGGGTGATCGGCTGGGAATCCCAGGTCCCGTTGACTTTTAATGCCGTGAGTAGGTTTCTTTCCTTTTCGGAGGTGCGTTCGCACTGCAGAAAGCCCATAGGAAAGGAGGAGGAGCTGTCAACGGGCATTCTAAGCTGAATGTGCCTGCTCTCGTCAGATCGCGGCCGCCAGCCAGCTTGAGGCCTGGCAAGTACCAGTATGGGTGACCGGCTGGGAATCCCAGGTCTCGTTGACTTTTAAGGCCGTGAGTAGGTTTCTTTCCGTTTCGGAGGTGCGTTCGCACTGCAGAAAGCCCATAGGAAAGGAGGAGGAGCTGTCAACGGGCATTCTAAGCTGAATGTGCCTGCTCTCGTCAGATCGCGGCCGCCAGCCAGCTTGAGGCCTGGCAAGTACCAGTATGGGTGACCGGCTGGGAATCCCAGGTCCCGTTGACTTTTAAGGCCGTGAGTAGGTTTCTTTCCTTTTCGGAGGTGCGTTCGCACTGCAGAAATCCCATAGGAAAGGAGGAGGAGCTGTCAACGGGCATTCTAAGCTGAATGTGCCTGCTCTCGTCAGATCGCGGCCGCCAGCCAGCTTGAGGCCTGGCAAGTACCAGTATGGGTGACCGGCTGGGAATCCCAGGTCCCGTTGACTTTTAAGGCCGTGAGTAGGTTTCTTTCCTTTTCGGAGGTGCGTTCGCACTGCAGAAAGCCCATAGGAAAGGAGGAGGCGCTGTCAACGGGCATTCTAAGCTGAATGTGCCTGCTCTCGTCAGATCGCGGCCGCCAGCCAGCTTGAGGCCTGGCAAGTACCTGTATGGGTGACCGGCTGGGAATC